>NC_037679.1:68905742-69121575 GCF_003255815.1 Theropithecus gelada | reverse complement strand
TTCACGCCATTCTCCTGCCTCAGCCTCCCGAGTAGCTGGGACTACAGGCGCCCGCCACCTCGCCCGGCTAGTTTTTTGTATTTTTTAGTAGAGACGGGGTTTCACCGTGTTAGCCAGGATGGTCTCGATCTCCTGACCTCGTGATCCGCCCGTCTCGGCCTCCCAAAGTGCTGGGATTACAGGCGTGAGCCACCGCGCCCGGCCGCTTCATTCCTTTTTAAGGCTGAATAATATTCCCTTTTATGGACAGCCCCCTTTTGTGGATTCATTTGTCAGTGGATGGACATTTGACTTGTCTGCCTGTTCACTGCTGTACCCACTATTCTTGGTGCTCTTGGGAATGAATGAATGAATGAGTGAATGAATAAAACGAGCAGAGCTGTCCATGGTCACAGAGCTGGTAAGATGTGAAATCAGGATTGGAAGTCAGACCATTAGTCCCCTAGAGCCAATGTTCTTTTTTTTTTTTTTTAAGAGGGAGTTTTGCTGTCACCCCAGCTGGAGTGCAGTGGCGTGATGTCAGCTCACTGCAACCTCTGCCTCCTGGGTTCAAGCAGTTCTCTTCCCCTCAGCCTCCCGAGTAGCTGGGATTACAGGTGTCTGATACCACGTCTGGCTAATTTTTATATTTTTAGTAGAGATGGGGTTTCGCCATGTTGGCCAGGCTGGTCTGGAACTCCTGACCTCAAGTGATCTGCTCATCTTGGCCTCCCAAAGTGCTGGGATTACATGTGTGAGCCACCCTGCATAGCCAGGCCAATGTTTTAAGCATCAGGCTTTACCTGTGAATCTTCTCTTTTTACGGATGAAGATGACTGTATCACTCAGATTCCTGGTGGGAAAGCAATGGCATACTCAAGTGGGGTAACTAATGATGGGACCATTTACAAAGGTGTGGGCAGAGTTAAGAAAAAGCAATAATGGGGGGCGCGGTGGCTCACGCCTGTAATCCTAGCACTTTGGGAGGCTGAGGTGGGCGGATCACAAGGTCAGGAGATCAAGACCATCCTGGCTAACTCGGTGAAACCCCGTCTCTACTGAAAATATAAAAGCAAAATTAGCCGAGCGTAGTGGCGGGCACCTGTAGTCCCAGCTACTCACAAGGCTGAGGCGGGAGAATGGCGTGAACCTGGGAGGCAGAGCTTGCAGTGAGCTGAGATTGCGCCACTGCACTCCAGACTAGGAGACAGAGTGAGACTCTGTCTCAAAAAAAAAAAAGAAAAGAAAAGAAAAGAAAAAGCAATAAGGGATAGTGAGTTGCCTGGGGCTGGCAAGAGTGGGGAACCCTTACCATTCCCAGGACTAAAGGAGGATGTGGTGCCCAGAAGCCCCGCCTACATGCTACTGAGAAGGGTAGGGCCCGGAGTCAAGTCCATCCTCACTGCTCTCCAGTGTCCTGAACTGGAAGCCAGGGGTCAAGGGGGACCCTGATACAGTTCGTGTGGGTGGGAATATACAAATTAGCTCAGACTGGAAAAGTAAAAATCTACCGGGCCACTTAGCAGGCTGGAATAACAGAAATGGATCAAGTCGGCTGCAAAGATAACAGGAAACAATATTTCTCTGTAGCTATAAAGTGATGATATTACCCCCTGTCTTTGAGTGACTGCTGAAACATTGTCCTTTAAAATCACAGACCATCAGAAAGTTTACTGTTTGAAATTATGTGACTAAGACTGAAATATACCAGTTTTGCCTGTAGAATCTAAGTCATCTTGACACAGAGAAGCAGCCTCAATTTACAACTTAGGAGCAGAGATTCAGATAAAGAGTTTCTGGACACATTTGACATTTATCTTAGCTTTGTTGCTTCTAAGAAAACAGGGCCCTGGATCCCCTTTACAATCCAGATTTGAGGTTGACTGCTTTGTACAAGCCTGCCTTTACTTTGAGTCTATCAAAACATGACTTCATTTAGATTTTATCTATACTCCACTTTCCTCAGAATCCTATAATAAATCGCTGTCTTCCTTTGTTTGGTGATGTCCTGAGGCTCCTCTGGTGGGTGGTGTCCCTCAGGGAGTAGATCAATAAACCTAACTTTGTTGGACTGCCACTTGGTCCCTGGTGATCTTGGGCTGATTGGTCTAGAGCAGGGTGGAAAGTAACTCAGGGTCAAGCAAGAAAGATCCTGCAGAGAAATAAAGCCCCTCCACCCCTAGTATCCCCACTCCTGCAAATCTGATTTTCCCCACCAACTGCAGACCAGAGTATTTATTATAAGGGCTGGTAGAAGAAGAGGGGGAGACCTTTATTTATCCAGAGCTCCTATACATCAGGGGCTGAATAAAGGGTTGTAGAAATGAATGAATCAATCTCCGAGTGAGGCTTAAGGCAATGGAAAGATCTCAGCCCTTTTCTGAGGCACAATGGAAGCTCTGGGTCTTGTGACATTTGCAGGACTGCCCCCTTTTCCCAACAGAAATGAGTCCAAAAAAGCAAAAGGAAAGGGGGGAAAGAGAGAATTCTAAAAATGCCCATCCTCTGAACACCATCTTTGTGTAGGCATCTGGGGGAGGCCCCCTGGGGCGAGGTCATCTGCCAGCCAGGCCCTTAGGACTTGGCCCTTCTCATTTATCGTTTATTGCAGTCACATCTCGGGCAACTGCCAGGGCCCGCCCCCACTCCACAGTCATTGGAAGAGCTCAAAGTTAAAGGCTCCCGCTAAAAGTCACTATGTTTCATTTTGCAGTTACCGGTAGGGGGCTTGCTGTGGCCCCATCTGAGAGAGCTGAGTTCTGGTCCAGCCCCACTCAGGGCGGGAGCCTGTGACCGTTCCAGCCTGCTGTAGCTGCAGTGATGTTTTCCAGTATAAAGTCACTCAGATCCAGAGCATCAATTATGGCATCATTAAGTGGTTCTTCCACATGATCGTCTTTTCCTACGTTAGGTAAGTGGGATGCGGGGAGGACCCCAGATCTCTGCAGTGGTTGACAGCACAGAAGGACCCAGGGGGCAGCTTCAGGTGCACATTCTGAATCTCACATGGTTTTCAAATTTGGACGTGCTTTCACAGCAAGCTGGGCGGGAGGGAGGAAGCAGCTTCAGGCAGGAGGCTGCAGCAGAGAGAAGCCATGGAAGGCAAGCAGGATTCATTTCTGCTCTACTCCAGGCCCGCCAGGGAGAGCAGGGCAGGGTTGTGCCTGGGGAAGGTGGGAAAGTGCAGGGCAACATCCTGGTTTCCCAGGGAGGAGGCAAGGATCTCAGGGCACTCCTGACGATCAGGCTGGCATCTGAGTCACCCTGCTTGGGAAGAATAGGACCAGGTTTATAAATGTATTTTAACTTTAGGTCACCAACGTCAGGAAGGCTCTGCCTTTTGGTTTTTTCTTTTCTTTTTTTTTTTTGAGATGAAGTCTCGCTCTTGTACCCCAGGCCGAAGTGCGATACGATCTCGGCTCATTGCAACCTCCACCTCCTGGGTTCAAATATTCTGCCTCCGCCTGCCCACCCCACCCCCCTGCCCCACCCTCCCCAGCCACCGAGTAAGTGGGACTACAGGTGCCTGCCACCAAGCCCAGCTAATTTTTGTATTTTTAGTAGAAATGGGTTTCACCATGTTGGCCAGGCTGGTCTAGAACTCCTGACCTCATGTGATCCACCTGCCTCGGCCTCCCAAAGTGCTGGGATTACAGGCGTGAGACACAACGCCTGGCCGGTTTTTGTTTTTTCTAAAGGAAACTTACTGAGATATAATTCATACACCACACAATTCACCATTTAAGGGTACAATTTAATGGTTTTCAGATTATTCACAGAGTTATGCAATCATCCCCACAATCAATTTTAGAATATTTTCATCAACTCAAAAAAAAAAAAAAACAACAAGAAACCCCCACTCCTTTGCCATCATTTCCAGCACTGTTCCCCCTCCTTCCTACCCATGAATCTGCTTTCTGCCTCTATGGATTTGCCTATTCTGGACATTTCATGTAAATGGACTCACACAATATGTGATCCTTTGTGGCTGACTTTTTTTAACTTAGCATGTTTTCAGTGCTCATCCATGTTGTAGCTGTTGTAGCATGTGTTGATACTTCATTACTTTTTTTTTTTTTTTTTAGATATGGGAGTCTCACTATGTTGCCCAGGTTGGTCTCAAACTCCAGGACTCATGCAATCCTCCCACCTCAGCCTCCCAAAGTGTTAGGATTACAGGCGTGAGCCACCATACCTGTCTGATACTTCATTTCTTTTTATGGCTGAGTAATATTCCGTTGCACGGATAGAATACTTTTATCTATCCATTCATCCATTGATGGGCATTTTGGTTGTCTCTCTTTTTTGGCTATCATGAATAATGCTGCCATAAATATTGTGTACAAGGTTTTATGTGGATATATATTCTCATTTCTCTTGAATATGTACCTAAGCGTGGAATTGCTGGGTCATATGTTAACTTTGTTTCACCCTTGGAGGAACTGTGGAGCTGAATTTCACAGCAGCCACATCCTTTGACATTCCCACCAGCAGAGTATGAGGGGTCCAGTTTCTCCACATCCTCACAAACTCTTGTTATTGTCTCTTTTTAATTATAGTCATGCTAGTGGGTGTGCAGTGCTAGTTCATTGTGGTTGTGATTTGCATTTCCCTGAGGTGACTGTCTCTTATTCTCTGTGATGATGATGATGATGACAACCTATATCTATAGAGGGTGGCAGTGTAGTTTACTAAGAGTCAAGGCAACTTATTTTATAATACTGGCTGTGTCTTCTTGGCCAAGTCATTAACTTCTCTGAGCCTGTTTCTGCATCTGTTCATAGGGTTGTGACAATTAAACAAAAAAGGCATGAGAAGCCCTTATCATGATGACTGACATAGGATAAGAGCTCCATAACTGGAATCAATTTTTTAAAGTAATCTTTTTGAATGTATTTTATATATGTATTATATATGTATATAAAATATACATATATGTATATAAAATGTACATATATGTATATATGTATATAAAATATATGTATATAAAATACATGTGTGTATTTTTATATACATACTCTCCTTTGACCCTCAAAGTAACCACGTCTGAGTTTGGGATTTGAGATCTGGAAATGTGGATTCTAAAATCCTTCACCTCTTTGAGCCGTGGTTTCCTCATCTGTAAAATGGGAAGAATTGTTATTAGGAATATTAAATGAACTAATAAATGCAAAGTTGTTCAAGAAATATATGGCACATAGCAAGCCCTTCTTAAGTGTTAGTTCTTATTTTTAATAATGCTATCATTAGGAGTATCATTATTTGATTCCTATTTTTACTACTCAACAAATATTGAATGATAAACATATACACTGGGCTGGGCATGGTGGCTCACGCCTGTAATCCCAGCACTTTGGGAGGTCAAGGCGGGCAAATCACCTGAGGTCAGGAGTTTGAGACCAGCCTGGCCAACATGGTGAAACTCCATCTTTACTAAAACTACAAAAGCTAGTTGGGCATGGTGGTGGTATGTGTCTATAATTCCAGCTACTCAGTAGGCTGAGGCAAAAAAATTGCTTGAATCCGGGAGGTGGAGGTTGCAGTGAGCCGAGATCATGCCACTTCATTCCAGCCTGAATGACAGAGCAAGACTCCATCTAAAAAACAAAAACAAAACATGCTGAAATCGAAAACAAGACATATTACTTAGACCAGCTATCATAGGACCAATGGAAAAGAGCATAATTAGTAAATGCCCCCTTCTGCATTAATACAGAGATTGCGTGTCATAATTCCGTGTAGCAGGTGATGGGACTTCCTGACATTCCTGGGCCCAGCATACAATTTCTTTCTTTCTTACTTTTTTCTCGAAAAAGTGAGATAGGGTCCCACTGTGTCACTCAGGCTAGAGTGCAGTGGTGTGATCACAGCTCACTGCAGCCTCAGCTTGTCAGGCTCATGTGATCTTCCTGCCTCATCCTCCCAAGTAGCTGGGACCATAGGCACATGCCATGATGCCTGGTTAATTTTTATTGTTTTTGTAGAGACAGGGCTTTCCTTACGTTGCCCAGCTGGTCTCAAACTCCTGTCCTCAGGCAATCCTCCTACCTTGGCCTCCCAAAGTGCTGGGATTATAGGTGTGAGCCACCATTCCTGGCCTACAATTTCTTTCTTTCTTTCTTTTCTTTCTTTCTTTCTTTCTTTCTTTCTTTCTTTCTTTCTTTCTTTCTTTCTTTCTTTCTTTCTTTCTTTTTCTTTCTTTCTTTCTTTCTTTCTTTCTTTTTTTTTTTTTTTTTTTTTTTTGAGACAGAGTCTCACGCTGCCGCCCAGGCTGGAGTGCAGTGGCCGGATCTCAGCTCACTGCAAGCTCCGCCTCCCGGGTTTACGCCATTCTCCTGCCTCAGCCTCCCGAGTAGCTGGGACCACAGGCGCCCGCCACCTCGCCCGGCTAGTTTTTTGTATTTTTTTGGTAGAGACGGGGTTTCACCGTGTTCGCCAGGATGGTCTCGATCTCCTGACCTTGTGATCCGCCCGTCTCGGCCTCCCAAAGTGCTGGGATTACAGGCTTGAGCCACCGCGCCCGGCATCTTTCTTTCTTTCTTTCTTTCTTTCTTTCTTTCTTTCTTTCTTTCTTTCTTTCTCTNTCTTTCTTTCTTTCTTTCTTTCTTTCTTTCTTTCTTTCTTTCTTTCTTTCTTTCTTTCTTTCTTTCTTTCTTTCTTTCTTTCTCTCTCTCTCTCTCTCTCTCTCTCTCTTTCTTTCTTTCTTTCTTTCTTTCTTTCTTTCTTTCTTTCTTTCGAGATGGGGTCTTACTCTGTCGCCTAGGCTGGAGTGCAGTGGCATGATCTCGGCTCACTGCAACTTCTGCTTCCCAGGTTCAAGCAGTCCTCCCACCTCAACCTCCTGAGTAGCTGGAACCACTATGCCCAGCTAATTTTTTTGTATTTTTGGTAGAGACAGGGTTTCACCATGTTGTTCAGGCTGGTCTTGAACTCCTGAGCTCAAGCGATCCATCCATCTTGGCCTCCCAAAGTGCTGAGATTACAGGTGTGAATCACCATACCCAGCCTACAATTTTTTAAAAGCAGATTATTGTAAATATAAAAACATTACTATGAGAACACCTTATAATAATGATGAGTATTTTTCTTTCACATGATGAAATCATAACTTACATGTATTTAACTCCCTCAAATTCAGTTATACATGTTCCATGGGGACATAGAGAGAGAGAATAATATAACCAGTACAATGATTCAGCAACTGGGTTTCCTGGAGTAAGTGTGAGATGGGATACTTGCATCTGGGGTTCCCTCCATCAATCTCTGTTCTCATGTGCTTCTCACAGAGTGAGCATCTTGCTGCTCTATCTTTAAATCTAGGTACATATTTTTCAGCCACATGACCCCTAAAATAAGCCAATTCCTCCACCTTCATCTGGAGCAAAACTGTAGAAACAGCAACTTGTTCCAGAGCTGGAAATTGGCTCCAGTGGACCCACTGGGAAGAAGGAGTTTTTTGCTATGCTTTGTGGACAATTTAAGGGTTTAAAAGGCAATTTTGATAAGTCATGTGTTTTGTTTGTTTGTTGTGAGACGGAGTCTCGCTCTGTTGCCCAGGCTGGAGTGCAGTGGTGTGATCTTGGCTCACTGCAAGCTCCACCTCCTGGGTTCACGCTGTTCTCCTGCCTCAGCCTCTCGAGTAGCTGGGACTACAGGCGCCTGCCACCATGCCCGGCTAATTTTTTGTAATTTTAGTAGAGACGGGGTTTCACCATGTTAGCCAGGATGATCACGATCTCCTGACCTCGTGATCCGCCTGCCCTAGCCTCCCAAAATGCTGGGATTACAGGCGTGAGCCACCGCGCCTGGCGATGAGCCATGATTTTTATCTGAAGTGCCATCTTTAGAAGATAACCTCCATGTAAAATGTTTTTCCACAGTTTATATTTTAAAATATAAAATTGAAGAAAAAACTATTGCCAGCTTTGCTTTTTTCCTCTTTGTTAATGGACTATCTATTAACATCTCACCAAATGGAGTCTCACAGTACACAGCTTGGGAAATGCTGCCTTAAGATGCAGTGTGAAGCCTAAAGTTTATGTAACCATGACTTAGCCATCTGTGTAACGGGTATACCCATGGGGCGTAGGGATTGGGGGAAGTAGTTTGCACCAGGTAGGTCTGGTGTGGACCATAGGTGGCAATCCAGACAGGCTAGAGCAATGTTCAGGATACAGCAGCAAGTGACAGGTTCTGGCCAGCTGTCCCTATGGGGGCTGGAAGGACGAAGAGCCAGGATAAGGAGACAGGGCCTCTATTACTGAAACTGGGATTGAAATCTGGGACTGGTTGTGGGGGAAATTAAACAAGAAGCTGTCCAGCTTCTTCTGTCCTCACAACCAAGTTCAGATCTGGAGTCAGAGGCAGGGATGCAGCTACAAGAGGAGTTTGTGTTGCAGGTTTATGTAGACAGGATGCTAAGCAGGTCTGTGTTAGCCAGGATTGTTTGGGCAGTAAGTGACAGAAATCCAACTTACGTTAACCACAAAGCCTCAAAGGGGAATTTATTGAATCATGTAACTGGGCAGTTGAAGAGATGGTGCTGTCCTTGGACATGGATGAAGGTAAGGGTTCAAACTATATCATCATGGAGGATCTCTCTCCCTACATCTTGGTTCCATTTGCTTCTATTTGTCTTCCTTCTTTTTTTTTTTTTTTTGAGACGGAGTTTCCCTCTTGTTGCCTAGGCTGGAGTGTAATGGTACTATCTTGGCTCACCACAGCCTCCACCTCCCGGGTTCAAGCAATTCTCCTGCCTCAGCCTCCTGAGTAGCTGGCATGCGCCACCACGCCCAGCTAATTTTTTGTATTTTTAGTAGAGACGGGGTTTAACCATGTTGGTCAGGCCGGTCTCAAACTCCCGACCTCAGGTGATCTGCCCATCTTAGCCTCCCAAAGTGCTGGGATTACAGGCATGAGCCTCCGCGCCTGGCCTTTGGCTTCCTTCTTGAACAACTCTCTATGTAGCAAGAAATCCTCACATTCTCTTCTTCTTAGCAACCTCAGAGGAGCAAACAAGTCTTTCCTGATGCTCTGTTAGGAAAGTCCGGGGAGAGACTGATTGGTCGGGTGTGAATTACATATCCATCCCTGAACCAATCACCGCCTGGGCCAAGGTGTCATTCCATTGGCCACTCTATGTCTTGTGCTGACTCCTGTGGTAGGAAATAGGGAGAAGATGACAGCCGGCCGGGTGCAGTGGCTCATGCCTGTAATCCCAATACTTTGAGAGGCCAAAGTGGGTGGATCACCTGAGGTCTCGAGTTCGAAGATGACGGAGCAGTGTCAGCCCTACTGAACCACATCCAGTGGATTTTCCTTAGGAAGGAAGATCCTATTACCAGACAAAAAGGGAAAAGGAAGTGGGGAGAGTAGGCAGACAAAATACAGTGATCTGTTACAAAGTCTTCCCAAAAGCCAGAAATTCCAGGGATTTCTGAAGTCTGCTTCTCTAGTGCTGGCTTGTTTGGGCTGTGGAGACTCTGCCTAGGTAATTGCTGAGCTCCTATTCTTATATCGGTTCCTTCCTCAGTCCCACCAGAAGCCCTGCTCATTTGGGATGTGTGACTTGGCCCACGGAGGCTGCCAACTCACCTTGGTACTTAACTACTATTTGGTTTCTGTGACACCAAGCTATTGCTTAAACCAAGCCGCTTACAATGGCATCACCTAGGAGAATTATTTAGATTTTATTCCGAGTGAGTTGAGAAGCCATGGGAAGATTGTAAGCAAAGGCATAAAAGATGGTTACATTCTGTTGGGAAGATTTCCCTCTTCCCTGGAGATCAGTCCTCACAGAAGCTTTTCCAATGGCCACAGACTAGGGAAGGTTGAGAGAGGGACAGGAGAACAAACTCCACTCACAGCTGCTGCTTCTCCTCTGCCCAGATAGCCTCCACTGGGGCCAACAGTGAGCCTGTGTTGTCATTCATTCGTGGTCCCAGGCTGGCTGTCACCATGGAGATGGTGCTGCTCTACTAGTTCCTGGCTATTAAAAGGGAGCTCCTGTGTGGACACCTGTTTCCCAGTGCATGGCCGCACACCTGTAGGTCTGGACCTCCTCCAGCTGAATAGAAGTGAGCCCAGCACGGGGGTCAGGGAGGCACCAGACCACCAGACACCAAGAGGAGCAAATCCATCTCAAGCATGGCCCCTCTGCCCCTGATTTTTTTTTTTTTTTTTTTTTTTAGACAGAGTTTTGCTCTTGTTGCCCAGGCTGAAGTGAAATGGCATGATCTCGCCTCACCGCAACCTCTGCCTCCCGGATTCAAGTGATTCTCTTGTTTCAGCCTCCCGAGTAGCTGGGATTACAGGCATGCACCACCACGCCCTGTTAATTTTGTATTTTTGGTAGAGATGGGGTTTCTCCATGTTGGTCAGGCTGGTCTCAAACTCCCGACCTCAGGTGATCTGCCCGCCTTGGCCTCCCAAAGCACTGGGATTACAGGTGTGAGCCACCGTGCCCTGTAGTGTTTTGTTTTTTTGTTTTTTTTTTTTTCAGATGGAGTCTTGCTCTGTCACCTAGGCTGGAGTGCAGTGGCATGATCTTGGCTCACTGCAACCTCTGCCTCCTGGATTCACATGATTCTGTCTCAGCCTCCCAAGCAGCTAGGACTAAAGGCATGTGCCACCACACCAGGCTAATTTTTGTAATTTTAGTAGAGATAGGGTTTCGCCATGTTGGCCAGGCTGGTCTTGAACTCCTGGCCTCAAGTGATTTGCCTGCCTCGGCCTCCCAAAATGTGAGCTACCGTGCCCGGCCTGCTCTGACCATCTTCAGGGAAATAGAAACACGAGGTCTGCCACATTCTCATCCCACCCTTGATATCTAGGTGATGTGAGAGCTTGAGGGGGAGGTCAGAAGGTCAGAGATGACCCAGTTCAGGAGGTGACCCCATAGGAGGAGAAGAATCCAGCCACGTGATACACAGGACCAAGAGAACAGTAAATGCAAAGATCTGGAAGCACAAAAGAGAAACAGCAAGGACAGCATGTTCCAGAACCTGGTAAGAAAGGATGGTGGGGCCAGAGCGGAGGGCAGGACAGGGGAAGAGTTGGAATTTGATTTTTTCGGTACCATGGGAAGCTACTGAAAAGTATTATGCAGAGAAGTGAAACCATCTGACTCATGTTTCTAGAAGCTCTCATGGACCATTGTGCAGAGCATAGAGTGTGGTGGGACCAGAATAATGGTGAGGGACCAGTGAGAAGGCTGCTAGAGTCACCAGATGCAAGGAGATGGAGACTTGGGCTGGAATGGGATGGTGAAGCCTATGTGGACAAAGCTGGGATGTGTTTTGAGGCAGAACTGATGGATTTGCTAGGAGGTGAAGGATGGCTCTGGATTCCTAAGGGATTGATGATGCCTTTTACCGACTTGAGGAAGACCGAGGAGAGGTTCGAGGACTACCACAGCACTGGTAAGGAGGTTAGGCAAACGTTGAGGCTGCTGTGAGCTGTGGTCATGCCACTACACCCTAGCCTGGGTGACAGACTGAGATCCTGTCTTAAAATAATTAAAAAAAAAAAAAAAATATATATATATATATATAGCCTGGGTACGGTGGCTCACTCCAGTAATCCCAGCACTTTGAGAGACCAAGGCAGGCAGATCACCTGAGGTCAGGAGTTCGAGACCAGCCTGGTCAATATTGCAAAACCGTGTCTCTACTAAAAATACAAAAATTAGCTGGGAGTGGTGGCAGGCACCTGTAATCCCAGCTGCTCAGGAGGCTGAGGCACAAGAATTGCTTGAATCCAGGAGGCGGATGTTGCAGCGAGCCGAGATTGTACCACTGCACTCCAGCCTGGGTCATACAGCGAGACTTAGTCTCAAAAAAAAAAAAAAAGTATATATACATGTATATGTATACATACATACATATATATAATGAAAATAATAAATAAATAAAGGATCTCAGGCAATCAATTAAAACACCTGCCTACTACCATCCATCTTCATCCCTTTGTTCATATCTAACACTAAAACACCTAAATAGCTGGAAGCACATCATCTCAAAAGATAAGCATTTTTTTTGTTTGTTTTTTTTTGTTTTTTTATTGAGACGGAGTCTCGCTCTGTCACCCAGGCTGGAGTGCAGTGGCCGGATCTCAGCTCACTGCAAGCTCCGCCTCCCGGGTTTATGCCATTCTCCTGCCTCAGCCTCCCGAGTAGCTGGGACTACAGGCGCCCGCCACCTCGCCCGGCTGGTTTTTTGTATTTTTTTTAGTAAAGACGGGGTTTCACCGTGTTAGCCAGGATGGTCTCGATCCCCTGACCTCATGATCCGCCTGTCTCGGCCTCCCAAAGTGCTGGGATTACAGGCTTGAGCCACCGTGCCCGGCCAGCATGGTTTTTTCAAATGAATGGCTGTAGCCTTATGAAAAGCTGCCTTGCTATCTGGTTTTCTTGTTTTGAGGGGAAAGGATGGAGGCTTCTCTCCTGCACCCACAGGCCACTGGGGATACTGCCCCAGCCCAGCCTCCCATCTTGCACTGGAGCCTCTCAGCCCTCCTGCGTGGGTAGCACAGTGTTGAGAAGAGGAAGGAGCAGTTTGTCTGGCTTCTTCACAGGCCTGCAACTGGCGTGTACAGTGGCTGAGAAGGCGAGGCCAAGGTGGGGCTGGGGAAGCTAGCCGGGGCGAGATCATGGAGCACCTTGAGGTACATCTGGGGGGCACTGAGAAAGCATGGAGAGCTGTCCTCCCAACCCCCAGCATCTTAGTAGAAAATATTGAAACATACAGAAAACATGAAGAGTTTTATACTATTTTCATTTTAGAGACATTATTTTGCTTGAAATATAACAGCTACTGAGTGCTGCTGAGGTCTTAGCACGTGCTGGGTTCCATTCTTAGCATGTAACATGTATTGGCCTATTTGATCCTCCTACATATAATCCTATAGTATTGGTTGTTGGAGTGGTTGATCATGACCTGAATGGCCACAACATGTTTGGGGAACCATCTGTGTTATGAGTTCCACTCCCTAATACATGTCACAACTGAATGTCCTATTTTCCCTTGTGGCTAGGACACAGCATGAGACCCAGGCTTTCCAAACATATGCCCCAGGCAATACTTCCATACACAAGGAATAACATGGGATGCTGGGTATGAGCAGAATTCAAATTCAGGAATAGAGGGAAGTGTTGCCCTTTGACCCATACAATAGGGGATCCCTTTCCCTGGACCCCATGCCTTAGAGGGCCCCACTCTGTTCCTCTACAAACTGCTAGCCCCCTATGGAATGAGGATTTCTGAGGCTGTATGAGTTTCTATTTGTTACACAGCAGTGCAAACTAACACAGTCCCACAGGCCTAAATCAAGGCATCAGTGGGCCGAGTTCCTGTCTGGAGACTCTGGGGAAAATTGACTTCAAAGCTCCTTTTTTTTTTTTTTTTGAGACAGAGTCTTGCTGTGTTGCCCAGGCTGGACTGCAGTGGCGTGATCTTGGCTCACAGCAACCTCTGCCTTGTGGGTTCAAGCAATTCTCCTGTCTCAGCCACCCAAGTAGCTGGGATTATAGGCACCTGTCATCATGCCCGGCTAATACTTGGGAGCCTGGGGCTGGAGAATCGCTTGAACCTGGGAGGCAGACATTGCAGTGAACTGAGATCACACCATTGCACTCCAGCTTGGGCAACAAGAGCAAAACTCGGTCTAAATAAATACATAAATAAATAAATAAATAAATAAATAAATAAATCTCCCACCAGGCATGGTGGCTCATACCTATAATCCCAGCACTTTGGGAGGCCAAGGCGGGTGGATCACTTGAGGTCCAGAGTTTGAGACCAGCCTGACCAGCATGGTGAAATCCCATCTCTACTAAAAAAAAAAAAAAAATACAAAAATTAGCCAGGCGTACTGGTAGGCACCTATAATCCCAGCTACTCGGAGGCTGAGGCAGAAAAATCACTTGACCCCGGGAGGCAGAAGTTGCCGAGATTGCCCCACTGCACTCCACCCTGGGTGATGAGAGCAAAACTTCGTCTCAAAACAATAAAAAATAAATAAAAATATTGAGACAATTTAAAAAATTTAAAAAGCGGGGGGCTGGGTGCAGTGGCTCATGCCTGTAACCCCAGCACTTTGGGAGGCTGAGGCAGCTGGATCACTTGAGGTCAGGAGTTCAAGATCAGCCTGGCCAACATGGTGAAGCCCTGTCTCTACTAAAAATACAAAAATTAGCCAGGCATGGTGGTGGGTGCATGTAATCCCAGCTACTCGGGCGCCTGAGGCAGAAGAATCACTTGAACCTGGGAGGCAGAGGTTGCAGTGAGCTGAGATCATACTGCTGCACTCCAGCCTGGGCAGCACAGCGAGACTCTGTCTCAAAAACAAAAAATCTCTTTATTCAGCCAGGTGCAGGGGTTCACCCCTGTAATCCCAGCACTTTGGGAGGCTGAGATGGGAGGACTGCTTGAACCCAGGAGTTTGAGACCAATTGAGACCAGCTGAGCAACAAAGTGAGATTCCATCTCTAAAAAAAAAAAAAAAAAAAAAAAAAAAATTGGCATGGTGATGCAGGCCTGTAGTTCCAACTACTGGGGAGACTGAGGTTGGAGGATCACTTGATCTTGGGAGGTTGAGGCTGCAGTGAGCCATGTTTGTGCCACTGAACTCCAGCCCAGGCAACAGAGTGAGACCCTATCTCAAAAAAAAATCTCTTTTTTTCTATATTTTTTCTCAACTTTATTTATTTATTTGTTTTTGAGACGGAGTCTGGCTCTGTCGCCCGGGCTGGAGTGCAGTGGCCGGATCTCAGCTCACTGCAAGCTCCGCCTCCCGGGTTTACGCCATTCTCCTGCCTCAGCCTCCCGAGTAGCTGGGACTACAGGCGCCCGCCACCTTGCCCGGCTAGTTTTTTGTATTTTTTAGTAGAGACGGGGTTTCACCGTGTTAGCCAGGATGGTCTCGATCTTCTGACCTCGTGATCCACCCGTCTCGGCCTCCCAAAGTGCTAGGATTACAGGCTTGAGCCACCGCGCCCGGCCTCAACTTTATTGAGGTATAACTTACATGTCATAAAACCACCCAATTTAAATACACATTTCAATGACTTTTAGTAAATTTACCAAGTTGTGCAACCATCACCATGATCCAGTTTTAGAACATTTCATCAGCCCAGTAAGAGCCCTCATACCCATCAACAGTCACTCCGCGCTCCCACTCTCTCCCCATGGTTGCTCAACCCAGGCAACCATGAATCTACTCTATGCCTCTGTAGATGTGTCTTTCCTGGACAATCTTTCTTCTTAAACTCAGCAGAGTAAATTCTGTTGTTTAAAACTAGAAACCCTGTCCAATAGAATACTAGTATCCTCTTTTTTGGGAGACGGAGTCTCACTCAATCACCCAGGTTGGAGTGGAGTGGCACGATCTCAGCTCACTGCAACCTCTGCTTCCTGAGTTCAAACAATTCTCCTACCTCAGCTTCCTAAGTAGCTGGGATTACAAGCGTGCGTGACCACGCCCAGCTAATTTTTGTAGTTTTAGTAGAGATGGGGTCTTACCACGTTGGCCAAACTGGTCTCGAACTCCTGACTTCAAATGATCCACCTGCCTCGGCCTCCCAAAGTGCTGGGATTACAGGCATGAGCCACCACGCCTGGCCCTAATATACTCTTATTACAGAAGAAGAAACAATGACTCAGAAAGGTTAAGTCACTTGTCCAAGATCTTATAGCCGGTAAGTGGTAGAGCTGAGATTGAACCTAAGCATCTCACACCATAGTCCATGCTCTCATTAAAGTATGCAGTGTAGGCCAGGAGTGATGGCTCACACACATAATCCCAGCACTTTGGGAGGCTGAGGCGGGTGGATCACGAGATCAGGAGTTCAAGACCAGCCTGGCCAAGATAGTGAAACCCCGTTTCTACTAAAAACTACAAAAATTAGCTAAGCATGGTGGCAGGTGCCTGTAATCCCAGCTACTTGGGAGGCTGAGGCAGGAGAATCACTGGAACCCAGGCAGCAGAGGTTGCGGTGAACTGAGATCTTGCCACTGCACTCCAGCCTGGGTGACAGAGTAAGACTCTGTTTCAAGAAAAAAAAAGTATGCAGTGTGCAGTATAGAGTGGAGGGGACAGGGTGAGACTGGAGGAAAGGAGACCATTTAGGAGACTATTGGGTTGTCCAGATAGGAAAGCTGATGGTGACCTGGACTGAGGAGGTAATAGAGGCAGAGGAGAGAAGTAGATGACTTTGAGCAATATTACAAAGGTAAAACAGTAGGATTTGGCAACTGAATGGGTGAGGGGGAAAGAGGGAGAGAATGAGTCAAGGATTGTGCCATGTTTCGGCTTGGACAACTGACGGATGCTGGAATAACTTGCTGGGATAGGAAATGCAGGAGAAAGGGCCAATTTGGGGTGGAAGATGAGGTCAGAACTGAAGGCATTGAGTTTGAGGTGTCCATGGAACATACACATGTAGATGTTGAATAGGTGGTTGGATATATGAATCTGGAGCTGAGATGTAGGTTTCTTTTTTTTTTTTTTTTGAGACAGATTCTCACTCTGTCACCAGGCTGTAGTCCAGTCATGCGATCTTGGCTCACTGTCTGCCTCCCGGGCTCAAGTGATTCTCCTGCCTCAGCCTCCCCAGTAGCTGGGATTACAGGCGCCCACCACCACACCCAGCTAATTTTTGTAATTTTAGTAGAGATGGGGTTTCACCATGTTGGGCAGGCTGGTCTCGAACTCCTGGCCTCAGGTGATCCTCCCACCTCAGCCTCCCAAAGTGCTGGGATTTCAGGCGTGAACCACTGCGCCCGGCCTGAGATGTAGGTTTCTATATCACCAGCATATAGATGTGAACTAGAACCATGGAAGAAGCTGCAACTCACCAGCAAGATAAGAAGTAGATGAGAAAGCAAGAGGGCCGAGAACTGACCCCAGAGAAGTGCTAACCTTTAAAGGGTGGGAGTGCCGAACCCAAAGGATTCTGAGAAGGCGTAGCCACAGAGATCCAATGAAAGTCAGGCAAAGGTGGATTCCTGCAAGCTCAGGGAAGGAGGTGAGGGAGGTGGGGCATGGTCACAGTGTCAACTGGTGCTGAGAGTTCCAGGAAGATCAGGTCTGAGGTGTGTCTATTGGATTTAGTGACAATGACGTTGTTGTTTACTTGGCTTTAGAGAAGGGATGGGGGTGGGAGCCAGACTGGAGTGGGCGGAGGAGTGAATGGACATGCAGAAATGGATATGATGACTCACTCTTTCAGGGGACTTGGCTATAAAGAAGAGAGGCATAGAGTGGTGGTAGGAGAATGTGGGGTTGAAGGGGGGTATTTTGGAGACAGAGTTTCACTCTTGTTGCCCAGGCTGGAGTGTAATGGGGTGATCTTGGCTCACCGCAACCTCTGCCTCTGAGGTTTAAGCGATTCTCCTGCCTCAGCCTTCTGAGTAGCTGGGAATACAGGCATGCGCCACCATGCCTGGCTAATTTTGTATTTTTAGTAGAGAAATGATGTTTAAGTGCAGATGGAAAGGGGACAGGAGAGAAAGGGAAGTTGATGTGGTAAATGAAAATGATCTTCATCATCTTCCTCACCACCACCAGCAGCAACCACAAGGAAAGCGTGTTCTGCTCTGGGACTGCCCTGTTACTTTTCTTCCTGAGAAAATGAGCTAAAATCTATCCCCCTGTAACTTTCACCTTTGGTTAAAGTTTTGCCTTGTGTCCCTCTTCAAATGGCTGTACACTGCTACTATGTCTCTCCTCTTCTTCAAACTCACAGCCACCATCCTACAGGCCATGTGCTCCCAGCCTGGTGACCAGACCCTCAACTGTCTCAGCCAAGTTCACACGACTACCCTCTTGTTTGTCAAGCCCCTCTTAAGAGGTGGTGTGCACACTCTTTCTTTGGTGATGGAAGCATGAAATGGTTCAAGCATTTATGATTTGGGAAAATGAACTCAGAAAGAAAATGTGCACAACCTTTGACCCAGAAGTCCTACAGACTTAATGCCTTACGTGTGAGAAGAAGCTTGTGCAGGGATTCCTGGCAACTGAATGTGGGGTGGACACACAGTGAGCACAGTTGTTAGGAGCACAGCCTGAGTTCATTCTCCCTGAGATCAGGAACAGGACAAGGACGCCCGCTTTCACCGCTGCTGTTCAACATGGTACTGGAAGTTCTAGCCAGAGCAATTAGGCAAGAAAAGCAATAAAAGGCATCCAGATGGCAAAGAATGAAGTCAAACTATCTTTAGTCACAGATGGCACAATCCCATATATGGAGAATCCCGAAAAATTCACAAGAAAACTATTGGATAGAGCTTATTACTAATTCAGTAGAGTTGCAAGGAACAAGATCAACACACAAAAATTAATTTTGTGTGTGTGTGTGTGTGTGTGTTTTACACCATCAAGGAACATTTGAAAAGGAAATTGGAAAAATAATTCCATTTACCATAGCATTTAAGAGAGCTGAGGCTGTGGAGCCAGATGGCTGCATTCAGAGCTGGTGCTGCTGTTTACCATGTGGCCTTGGACAAGCTTCTTGCTTCATTCATGCCACAGTTTGTTCAGCTATTAGGTGGAGGTAATACTAGCACCTTCCTTATAGAGTTGGTTTTTGTTTTCGTTTTTTTGGTGGGGAAGAGTAAGGATTGCAAAAGTTAATATATGTCAGCAAAATAGACTTAGAAGAGTGGTTGGCACATGGTAAGGACTATATTAGGGTTACCAAAAATGTTTATAATTGGGAAAATAGAACAAAAGTTCCAGTTAAATATTTATCCCAGAGACTGGCTGGCAAATTATCACAATGTACCTCTCAGCTTGAGCCATATGGAACTGCCTGTATTCTATAGCTATGGCCTACAAAATGGGCAGTTCTTTCTTTCTTTCTTTCTTTTTTGGAGACAGAGTCTCACTCTGTTGCCCAGGCTAAAGTGCAGTGCAGTGGCGTGATCTCAGCTCACTGCACCCTCTGCCTTCTAGGTTCAAGTGATTATGCTGCCTCAGCCTCCCAAGTAACTGGGATTACAGGCATGCACCACCATGACTGGATAATTTTTGCATTTTTAGTAGAGATGGGGTTTCCGCCATGTTGGCCAGCCTGGTCTTGAACTCCTGGCCTCAAGTCATCTGCCTGCCTTGGCGTCCCAAAGTGCTGAGATTACAGGCGTGAGGCACCATGACCTGCCAAAATGGGCAGTTTCATATATTCAATCACTAGGATACTCTTTAGCCACTGAAAATGATTGTGTATCATAGATCTGTCTTTATCACAGATATATATTTACTGTCATAGAAAGAATTAATAATATATTATTGAGTAAAAAGAGCAAGTTACAAAACAGCCTGCAGCCTGGAGTGTGGCCACGTTTGTAACATCAGTATATCTATTTGTGTGTCTAGATGTGGACATAAAGAGATATCTAGAAGACACTCAAAAGTTTCAACAGTGATTGCCTGAGTGATTTGTGCTGGGATCTTATTTTTATTTATTTATTTATTTTTTTTTTTTGAGACAGAGTCTTGCTCTGTCACCCAGGCTGGAATTTGCAATGGCATGATCTTGGCTCACTGCAATCCCCGTCTCATGGGTTCAAATGATTCTCCCACCTCAACCTCCCGAGTAGCTGGGATTATAGGCACCCACCACTGCGCCTGGTTAATTTTTGTATTTTTAGTAAAGACAGGGTTTCGCCATGTTGGGCAGGCTGGCCTCAAACTCCTGACCTCAAGTGATCCACCTGCCTTGGTCTCCCAAAGTGCTGGGATTACAGGCATGAGTCACTGCGCCCAGCTGGGATCTTAATTTATACTTTTTCTTTTTAGCCCTTGATTTTTACCCTGTTAGACTGACTTTAGGAATCTAACCCCCAAAAGTGCAAAAGAATACATTAGTGTTGAAGCCACTAAGTTAGTGGTAATTTGTTACAGAAACTAATATAATTGGGTTTTAACTTGTCTTGGGGGTGCTAGCTCTCCCCCATTTTCTTCTCAGAGCATCTCTTGGGTCCTCAACCCTTGCTGAGCCCCCACTATGGCCTAGTGGACCAGGGATGGACTTGATTAGATTCTCCTCTTGGGATTTTAAATAAGAGAATCAGAGGCTGTGTGCTCAGCTTCTCTGTGCTGCACTGCAGGCACAATGCCTGGCGCCACTGTTCTTTAGGGGTCCATGAAGATGTCTGTTGGCCCTGGGTTAGTCATGAGCTAAGGGATATGAGGGCAGTTCACTTTGAAGGCTCAGCCCTTTGGTGTTACCTTTGCTCTGGAACCTCAGGAGCTGTAAGGGGCAGAAGAACTTTGCTGAAAGGCACATCCTCCCTGCAGAGCTTGAAGAACAATCTAACCATGCTGGCATGGGGCCCATCCCACCTGTGATGCCAGTGTAAGTGTGTGAAAGTCACTCATATTCGGCTGGGCGCTTTGGCTCATGCCTGTAATCCCAGCACTTTGGGAGGCTGAGATGGGCGGATCACGAGTTTGGGAGATCAAGACCATCCTGGCTAACACGGTGAAACCCCGTCTCTACTAAAAATACAAAAAATTAGCGCCTGTAGTCCCAGCTACTCGAGAGGCTGAAGCAGGAGAATGACGTGAACCTGGAGGTGGAGCTTGCAGTGACCTGAGATCGTGCCACTGCACTCCAGCCTGGGCAACACAGCAAGACTCTGTCTCAATAAAAAAAAAGAAAAAAGAAAGTCACTCATATTCAGAGCATGTGGATTGGGACTCTGAAGACCGACTTTATGGCGGACACCTTCATCTCCATTTGGTGAGTCCAGTGCAAGCAGCCTGAGAGTTCCATGGGCTCAACCTCACCCTCCATCCTTATTTCCCTGCCACTCCAGGGCTCCTCCTCATCCAGACTTGCCTGTGAGTGAGCCTTGATGGATGTATTAGTCTATTCTCATGCTGCTAATAAAGGCATATCCGAAACTAGGTCATTTATAAAGAAAAGAGGTTTAATGGACTCACAGTTCCACAGGGCTGGGGAGGCCTCACAATCTTGGTGAAAAGCGAAAGGCACGTCTTACATGGTGGCGGGCAATGAGCGAATGAGAGCCAAGCAAAAGGGGAAACCTCTTATAAAACTATCAGATCTCATAAGACTTAGTCACTATCTCCCACCGGGTCCCTCCTACAACATGTGGGAATTATGGGAGCTACAATTCAACATGAGATTTGGGTGGGGACACAGCCAAACCATATCAATGACTTCTCTCCCATTAGTTCTCTTCTACCTCCCAGACTCTTTCCAGCTTTCCTCTTCTTCTTCTTTTTAAGAGACTGGAGTCTTACTGTGTTGCCCTGGCTGGTCTTGAACTCCTGGGCTCAAGGGATCCTCCCACCTCCACCTAATAACTAGCTGCGACTATAGGCACGCACCACCACACCCCCGAAATTTACGCATCCTCCCCAACCCAGTAAAATCCTCAGCTTCTTCACACCCCTGTTTAGCTCTAGGCACCAGCAGCTTTGCCTTCTATAGAATGCATAAATTTATAGCCTCTTAGAACAAAAAGGTCGTGGGGATTAGGGAGGCTGAGAGTTCTCTCTTCATTCAAGGATTAAACCTACCACCTGGAGGGGTGATAGGCTTGCCTTAGTCACCAAGCAAGGTCAGGAGAGTATTTCTGGGATGGTCATTAGCACTTTCTTTCCAAAGGGAGGACAGTACAAACTCATTTTCATGATCACAGTATTCCCCTCCTACAGGTAAAGTGTGCAAACTGGCTTTCATTCCCTCTTTTTTTACTTTGATGCAGCACTGAAACTTTTTTTTTTTTTTTTTTGAGATGGAGTCTGGCTCTGTTGCCCAGGCTGGAGTGCAGTGGCGCAATCTCAGCTCACTGCAATCTCTACCTCTCAGATTCAAACTATTTTCCTGCCTCAGCCTCCCAAGTAGCTGGGATTACAGGTGCATACCACCACCCCGACTAATTTTTGTATTTTTAGTAGAGACAGGGTTTTACCATGTTGGCCAGGCTGGTCTTGAACTCCTGACCTCAAGTGATCAGCCCACCTCAGCCTCCTAAAGTGCTGAGATTACAGGAGTGAGCCACTGCGCCTGGCCTAAAAGATTTTAATTCTTAAAATTTACATGTTCATCATGACACAGAGACATGTTTTCTGTTTAGGAGAGGGCTGGATTCCATTAAGGCTGATGTGTCATATGTTGCACATTCTAGAATGAACATGAGAAATCAGAATTGAGCTTCCCAAATGGTGGGTCACAGTGACCTAGAGTTGTTCCAGGAGAACACTGCAACATCCAACATGAGAAAGTGTTTTATGTACCATGTATGTGTTGGGATGCTGGGCTGAAATGTATTATCAAGCATTATCGTATTTGTCTATGGAATTCTGAAACCACCTTTGCAAAATTGTGACTGAGACAATGAAAGAGATCTAACTTAACTGACTCCATCTTGCTTCTAACCTCCAAGCTGTCCTTGTTCATTCCTGGGCGTAGGCTGAACTAACTTTGGGAGAAAGTTAGTTTATAGTTTAAACAAAGATGGTAACAGCCCTTTCCCAAAGCAGACCTCCTTCTTGCCTGGGGACTAGATTGCCTTTGTAGGGCTAATATTAGCCACAAGATTAAAAATTATGGTTTAGGAGTCATGCAACTGGAGGCTACAAGATTCTGACCCTCCCTAAACTGCTCCTAAGATCAGTGCCTGAGATATTTTGCAGACCCTGCACTTGATGGATCAGCTCAATAAACTGACTCATCTGATCTTGTGGTCCCCTCCCAGGAACTGACTCAGCACAAGAAGAGAGCTTCGACTCCCTTTGATTTAATCTCTGACCAATCAGCACTCCTGGCACACTGGCTTACCCCAACCCACCAAGTTGTCCTTAAAAGTTCTGTTCCTGAATGCTAGGGGAGACTGATTTGAGTAATAATAAAACTCGGGTCTCCCGCACAGCTGGCTCTGCGTGAATTACTCTTCCTCTATGGTAATTCCCCTGTCTTGATGAATTGGCTCTGTCTAGGCAGCAGGCAAGGTGAACCCTTTGGGCAGTTACTATTCTATTTAATACCTCTCTCTCTGCCAGGCACGGTGGCTCACACCTGTCATCCCAACACTTCGGAGGCTGAGGTGGGTGGATCACCTGAAGTCAGGAGTTTGAGATCAGCCTGGCCAGCATGGTGAAACCCTGTCTCTACTAAAAATACAAAGTTAGTTGGGTGTGGCAGTGCATGCCTGTAATACCAGCTACTCCTGCTGAGGCAGGAGAATCGCTTGAACCCAGGAGGTGGAGGTTGCAGTGAGCAGAGATAGTGCCACTGCACTCCAGCCTGGGTGACAGGGAGACTCTGTCTCAAAAAAAAAAGCTTCCTCTCATATATGCTGATTAGGTCTCAAATTTGGATCTCCTACCTCTTACCCCAACATCTTTCTTGACAATCTTTCTTTTTAAATAAAGGCTATAGAAATATTAAAATGTATTGTGAATAATATAACACCCACATACCACCATCCAATTTAAGAAATAAAGCATTACTAATCCAGTTTTGCTCCCTGCAAACGCATCCTTCTTCTCATTCTCTTTCCTTTCCCTTTATAAACACCCTGCAGCCCGGCACAGTGGCTGCACCTGCAGTCCCACTGTGGGAGGCTGAGACTGGTGGATCTCTTGAGCCCAGGAGTTTGTGGCTGTAGTGTGTTATGATTGCACCTGTGAAATAGCCACTGCATTCCAGCCTCAGCAACATAGCAAGCCTCCATCTCTAAACGAAATCCTGAATTTGACATTTGTCATTCCCTTGTTTTTATATTTCTAAGCACATATATGTCTACATATGTAAAAAAAATACTTTTTTTTTTTTTTTGGAGACGGAGTCTCACTCTGTCGCCCGGGCTGGAGTACAGTGGCCGGATCTCAGCTCACTGCAAGCTCCGCCTCCCGGGTTTACGTCATTCTCCTGCCTCAGCCTCCCGAGTAGCTGGGACTACAGGCGCCCGCCACCTCGCCCGGCTAGTTTTTTGTATTTTTTTAGTAGAGACGGGGTTTCACTGTGGTAGCCAGGATGGTCTCGATCTCCTGGCCTCGTGATCCGCCCGTCTCGGCCTCCCAAAGTGCTGGGATTACAGGCTTGAGCCACCGCGCCCGGCAAAAAAATACTTAATTTTTACTTTTTTATTGGGGCGAAATTCATATAACACAAAATTAACCACTGTAAACACGAACAATTCAGTGGCATTTCAGAGAGGTGTGCAACCACTACCTCTATCTAGTTCCAGATCATTTTCATCACCCCAAAAGGACACCCCATGCCCATTAGTAGTCACTCACCATTTCTCCCTCCCTGTATCCCCTGCAACCACAAATCTACTGTCTGTCTCTATGGATTTACCTATTCTGGGTATTTCACATAAATGGAGTCATACAATATGTGTGGCCTATTGTGACTAGCCTCTTTGAGGTAGCAGACATAATGTTTTCAAGGTTCATCGATGTTATAGCAGTATGAGTATTCTGTTCCTTTTTTATGGCTGAATAATATCTCATCTTATTGAATGGATAGACCACATTTTGCCTATGCATTCATCCATAGATGAACATTTGGGTTATGTGAATAGTGCTGCTATGCACATTCATGTATAGGTAGTTGTGAGTACATGATGTTGCTTTGGATTTCTCTAAACTTTATATCACACTGCAGCTTGCTTTGCTTGTTCAATGTTAGGTTATTTCCATGTTGATATGCACAGCTCTAGTTAATTCATTTTCACTGCTCCAAAGCATCCCATTTTAAAAATTATTTTATTACTTTTTTGAGATAGGGTCTTGCTCTATTGCTCAGGCTGGAGTGCAGGGGTGCAATCACAGCCTACCATAGCCTTGACCTCTGGGGCCCAAGCAATCCTCCCACCTTGGCCTCCATCTCTACAGGCATGTGCTACCACACCCAGCTAATTTTTGTATTTTTAGTCAAGACAGGGTTTCTTCCTGTTGTTCAGGCTGGTCTCGAACTCCTGGGCTTGAGCAACTCTCTTGCTTCAGCCTCCCAATGTGCTGAGATTACAGGCATGAGCCACTGCGCCTGGTCCAAAGCATCCCATTGTATGAATCCAACAATTTATCCATTTATTTGTTTGAGAACATTTAGGTTATTTCTTGCTTTCCCTCTTACAAGCAATGCTGCAGAAGCATTCTTGTCCGTAACTCCGGCACATGGACAAGAGTTTCTCTAGGGCACATAGGTAAGAGTTTCATTGCTGGGTCATGGGGAATGCTCTTCTTCAAATGTACTTGCTATTGTCAAATATGAGCTGTCTTTCAGGAGCCTCCCAGTGGTCCTCAGCCCTGGCTATGCATTAGAATCAGCTGGGAACTTTTTTTTTTTTTTTCCCCCAAGATAGGGTCTTGCTCTGTGACCCAGGTTGGAGTGCAGTAGTGCAATCTCGGCTCACTGCAAACTTCGCCTCCCAGGTTCAAGCAATTCTCCTGCCTCAGCCTCCCGAGTAGCTGGGATTACAGGCGCACACCACCACACCTGGCCAATTTTTGTATTTTTAGTAGAGATGGGGTTTCACTATGTTGGTCAGGCTGCTCTCAAACTTCTGGCCTTGAGTGATCCACCCACGTTGGCCTCCCAAGGTGCTGGGATTACTGGCGTGAGCCATTGTGCCCAGTCTCACCTGGGAACTTTTTTTTTTTTTTTTTTTTGAGACGTAATCTAGCTCTGTAACCAGGCTGGAGTGCAGTGGCACGATAGTGGCTTACTGCAACCCCCACCTCCTGGCTTCAAGCGATTCTCCTGCCTCAGCCTCCTGTGTAGCTGGCATGCACCACCATGCCCCGCTAATTTTTATATTTTTAGTAGAGACGGGGTTTCACCATGTTGGCTAGGATGATCTCGACCTCCTGACCTTGTGATCCGCCCACCTCGGCCTCCCAAAGTGCTGGGATTACAAGGCATGAGCCACTGAGCCCAGTCATGAACTTTTAAAATATATATAGGTATCTGGATAACTCCCCAGACTCACGAAATCATAGTCTCCAGGGATGGGACTGCGGAGCTGCAATTTTGAAAGCTCCCTGGGTAGTTACACAGCCAATGTGGAGAACAGCTGGAGCTGAGTCTTGGCCCACTGTCTCAGCTTCCCAAGGTCAGCTCATAGAGGGAAGCCATCATCTTAGACTTGCTAATATCAATCAGCAGCAGGGCAGAGAGAAGGGACTAAATAAATAAACTCTGAATGAGTAAACAAAGCATTTAAAACAAACCCTTTAAGCTGGACGTGATGGCGCATGCATGCAATCAATCACAGTAACTATCTCCTACAATTGTGAGGATTAAAGGAGATGATGCATGTAGAACACTTGGCACGTATTAAGTTCCCAATAAAGAGTGGCTCCTGCAGCCTGGTGTGGTGGCTCACACTTGTAACCACAACATTTTGGGAGACTGAGGTGGAGAATCGCTTGAGGCCAGGAGTTCGAGACCAGCCTGGGCAACATAAAGAGACCCCCCCCCCCCGGGTTCTACAAAAAATAATATAAATTAGCTGGGCATGGTGATACACACCTGTAGTTCCAGCTACTCAGGAGGCTGAGGTGGGAGGATCAACTTGAGCTCAGGAGTTAGAGGCTGTAGTGAGCTATGATTGCACCACTGCACTCCAGCCTGGGCAACAGAGCAAGGCCCTTTCTCTAGAATAAAAAAGGGAGAGAGAGAGTAGCTGCCATTTTCAATGTTATTGATAAAGCAAGTGGGTGTTTCTGAAAATGCACCAGACACAGCCTTAGACTGGAACGTGCTGATGTGTTACTGAGCCTCCAGACGAAGCTGGTGAACCCACTGGAGTGGGATTTTATGACTGGAGAAACTGTCCTATCTATGAGGGTTCATTTTAGGCAATGTTAAAGAATGGAATTGGGGGCCGGGTGTGGTGGCTCACGCCTGTAATCCCAACACTTTGGAAGGCCAAGGCAGGCAGATCACGAGGTCAGGAGTTCGAGACCAGCGTGGCCAACATGGTGAAACTCTGTCTCTACTAAAAATACAAAAATTAGCCGGGCGTGGTGGTGTGTGCGTGTAATCCCAGCTACTCAGAAGGCTGAGGCAGGAGAATCAGTTAAACCTGTGAGGCGGAGCATGCAGTGAGCCGAGATCGCACCACTGTACTCCAGCCTGGGTGACAAAGCAAGACTCCATCTCAAAAAAAAAAAAAAAGAGATTGGGGGCAATAGCTTACCTATAGCAAATGTTCAGTATGTGCCAGATATTGGGCAAAGGAGTTTGCAGACATGTATTATTTTATCCTTACAATTCATGAGGTAGGTATGACTATGCTTTCCATTGTGCAGAGAGGGAAAATGAGTCACACGGAAGCAAGTCATGCAGCAGAGCTAGGATTGGAACAGAAGTGGCCTGCAGAGCCTGCCTCCCAGCCCACTGTGCTATGCCTCCCATTGATGCTTTCCTGTGTCTGCCATTTAGCTTTGCCCTGGTGAGTGACAAGCTGTACCAGTGGAAAGAGCCTGCCATCAGTTCTGTGCACAGCAAGGTGAAAAGGATAGCAGAGGTGAAAGAGGAGATCATGGAGAACGGAGTGAAGAAGTTGGTGCACAGTGTCTTTAACATGACAGATTACACCTTCCCTTTGCAGGCGAGCACCTGGTAGTGTTACAGGACCCCAACACCCAAAGTTAGCCATTGGGTCAGGTTTTTGCACTATAGTTCCTTCTGTGGTTGCCAGAAATACGTTACAGGAAAAGGGTCCCGATCCAGACCCCAAGAGAGGGTTCTTGGATCTAATGCAAGAATGAATTTAGGGCAAGTCCGCAGTGCAAAGTGAAAGCAAGTTTATTAAGAAAGTAAAGGAATAAAAGAATGGCTACTCCATAGACAGAGCAGCCCTGAGGGCTGTTGGTTGGACATTTTTATGGTTATTTCTTGATGATATGCTAAACAAGGGGTGGATTATTCGTGCCTCCCCCTTTTAGACCATATAGTGTAACTTCCTGATGTTGCCATGACATTTGTAAACTGTCATGGCACTGATGGGAGTGTAGCAGTGAAGAGGACCAGAGGTCACTCTTGTCACCATTTTGGTTTCGGTGGGTTATAGCCAGCTCCTTTACTGCAACCTGTTTTATCAGCAAGGTCTTTATGACCTGTATTTTGTGCTGACGTCCTATGTCATCATGTGACTTAGAATGCCTTAACCATCTGGGAATTCAGGCCAATAGGTTTCAGCCTCATTTTACCCAGCTCCTATTTAAGATAGAGTTGCTCTGGTTCACACGCCTCTGACATTTGTATTACACATCCATTGTGAGGTAGATGATACTAATCCCACTACAAATCAAGCCTTCAGGAGGTGAGGCAATGTGTGAGGTGGTAAAGCCTCCAGATTCAAAACTATGCTTGGGTCAAATTCCAGCTCTGCCACTTTGTGTGTGCAGTGTTGGGCCAAACACTTAGCACAGTTCCCTCATATATTCAGCTGTTACTGAATATAATATGCTACTCTTCTAGTCTCTGGGAAGGAGCAGAGAGCAAGAACAAAATCGCTGTGCTCATGGACTTCACATGCTACGGCGGAGCAGGTCCTCAGAAAATCATCAAATGCACATCAAATGTATAAGGTAAATGGTGATGAGTCTAAAGTGAATGGGGGGAATGGAAGAGAACGAAGGTAGGGAGAATGTACATTAAGGGAAAAGGAGGGTTGCAATTTTAGAAAAGGATGTCTGGGCAAGGGCTCCCTGAGAAGGTGGCATTTGTACAACAGAAACACAGTATCTATTTTCCGGGCCTGTAATGAAGGTCTAATAAGAAAATGCATGGATTCGTAAAAAATTTTCAATAGGCCCCAAATGGACCTACAAGACCTCTACCCCAATGGATAAGGGAACGCTAACCATAGCAGAACGGTAATCGCGGCAGAACGTTGGCACAGACGGAAAGTTGATCGGTACGGAAAG
Organism: Theropithecus gelada; assembly: GCF_003255815.1. Classification (NCBI taxonomy): domain Eukaryota; kingdom Metazoa; phylum Chordata; class Mammalia; order Primates; family Cercopithecidae; genus Theropithecus; species Theropithecus gelada. The sequence continues at coordinate 69,092,679 of NC_037679.1, read as the reverse complement.
TTTGTCCGAGGGAAACATTACTTATTGAGGAACGTTAATCCGGAACAAATCTTGGGCAGAAGCGGAACTTAGACCAGGACGCACAGTTACCATGGCAATGAGGCGCGCCCGAAGGGCGGTGGCAGCGACGCAGAGAGACCTGGGAGGAGACAGAGGCAGGGCTTGCGACGGAAGTGGCCTCTCTGCTTCTGCAGGGCTGGGGAAGATGCGTCCGGCGTTACCGTGGCTGTGCTTTGGCCTCTGCAGCCTCCTGGTCGGGGATGCAGAGGCCCCGAGCCCCGTGGATCCGCTGGAGCGGAGCCGGCCGTACGCGGTGCTGCGCGGGCAGAACCTGGGTGAGCGGTCCTGGAGCTGGCGGGCGGCGGGTAGCGCCCGAGCTTTCACCGCTCCGGGTGCTGGAGCCGGGCTTACGGAGCGGACAGGGGATAGAGTGGGGAGATGGGCGAGGGCGTGGGGTGCAGGTGAGGCCTCTCAGGGGGCCCCGAGACTCCCTCTCCAAAAGCCTGGGGCAGAAGGCCTGAGCTTTACCTCTCAGCAAGTGCTCAGTATGTGCCAGAACTTTCGCCTCCCAGGTTCAAGCAATTCTCCTGCCTCAGCCTGCCGAGTAACTGGGATTATAAGCGCACCCCACTACACTTGGCTAATTTTTGTATTTTTAGTAGAGATGGGGTTTCACTGTGTTGGCCAGGCTGATCTCGAACTCCTGGCCTCGAGTGATCCACCCACCTCGTGTGGATGGATCTCAGTCTGGGTCCTGAGTCTCAGTCTGGGTCCCCTCCTCGCTGGCTGTGTGGGCTCAGGCTCACAACAAGGCACATCATTTACCTCACCCCTCTTCTTTCCCAGAGGAGCCAGTATTTATTGCAAAAATGGTAACAGTTTTTGAGCATTTCCTACATCCCATGTCTTGTGCTACACACTTTGTATACGCGAATTCATTTGAGCCTCACAGTAACTTAATGAGAAATGTACGGTTTACAGCCCTATTTTTTTTTTTCTTTTACCATAGGGTATCCTCTGTCACCCAGGCTGGAGTGCAGTGGTGCTAGACTAGAAATTATAAAAACTACTCCTTTGCCATAGATAGTTTGAGAAATGCTGTCCTAGACAGTTCTGTACAGTAGGTATTTTTTTTTTTTTTGAGACGGAGTTTCACTCTTGTTGCCCAGGCTGGAGTGCAGTGGCACGGTCTTGGCTCACTGCAACCTCCGCCTCCCGGGTTCAAGCAATTCTCGTGCCTCTGTCTCTCCAGTAGCTGGGACCACAGGTGTGAGCCACCACGCCCAGGTAATTTTTGTATTTTTAATAGAGATGGGGTTTCACTATGTTGGCCAGGATGGTCTTGATCTCGTGACCTCATGAATTGCCCACTTCGGCCTCCCAAAGTGCTGGGATTACAGGCGTGAGCCACCACGCCAGGCCTAAAACATTCTTTTAAGGTTCTGCCTGGGGCTGCCATTCAGGCATCTGTCACTGCATGCAAAGTGCAGGGAGAAGTGAAAAGATGGCGAGTGGGAGAATTGATCAGGACCCAAATGCATGGCCACTGTGTACCTAACAACTCATGGTTTTAAGCTCCTTTTTAAATTTTACTTTTATTATTATTTTTTTTGATGTGGAGTCTCACTCTGTCGCTCAATCTAGAGTGCAGTGGCGTGATCTTGGCTCATTGCAACCTCCACCTCCTAGGTTCAAGTGATTTCTTGCCTCAGTCTCCCAAGTAGCTGGGATTATAGGCACCCACCACCGTGCCTGGCTAATGTTTGTAATTTTAGTACAGACAGGGTTTCTCCATGTTGGCCAGGCTTGTCTCGAAGTCTTGATCTCAAGTGATCTGCCCATCTCAGCCTCCAAAAGTGCTGGAATTACAGGTGTGAGCTACTGCGCCTGGCATTTTTTATTTTTTAAAGGTAGATTTTCCATCCCCCAATTCCAATCTTCTGCATTCCTGCTTTGGGAGTTTAAATTTTTTTTTTTTTTTTTTTTTTTTTTTTTTTGAGGTAGAGTCTTGCTCTGTCGCCAGGCTTGAGTGCAAGGGCGCGATCTTGGCTCACTGCAACCCCTGACTCCCTGGTTCGGGTGATTCTCCTGCCTCAGCCTCCCGAGTAGCTGGGATTACAGGTGCCCGCCACAATGCCCAGCTAATTTTTGTATATTTAGTAGAGACGGGGTTTCACCGTGTTAGCCAGAGTGGTCTTGATCTCCTGATCTCGTGATCCGCCCGCCTTGGCCTCTCAAAGTGCTGGGATTACAGGCTTGAGCTGCCGCAAATGGCTGGGAGTTTTAAATATTTTTTAGAGTGCTTCCAAAATGCGAGATGCAAGAAAATGGTTTATTTAAATAGAATAAGACAACTTTAAGTCCAATTGTAGTCCAAACCATAGAAACTCAGAATTCAGGACTTTTGGAAATTAGAGCAGGTATTCAGTTAACAAGGGCTATTTTAAGATGTGACATTTAGTTCACGTAGGTTGTAGATTTTGTTTGACAAAGATCTTAAAATTACTTCTGGCCTTTGAAGTTATGACATACTGTCTTTGACACCTTCTCCTTCCTTCTTCCCCCTCACTCACCAAAAAAAGATGAGTTTTCTTTTCTTTTTTTTTTTTTTGAGACTGAGTTTTGCTCTTGTTGCCCAGGCTGGAGTGCAGTGGCTTGATCTCGGCTCACTGCAACCTTCGCCTCCTGGGTTCAAGAAATTCTCCTGCCTCACCCTCCCAAGTAGCTGGGATTACAGACATGTGCCACCATGCTAGGCTAATTTTGTATTTTTAGTAGAGACAGGGTTTCTTCAGTTCTCCATGTTGGTCAGGCTGGTCTCGAACTCCCGACCTCAGGTGATCTGCTTGCCTTGGTCTCCCAAAGTGCTGGAATTGCAGGCCTGAGCCACCGCACCTGGCCTGATTTTTCTGTATAGTCGGTTTTAAAATAATAACTGTTTTAAGCGTGGAGGGTATGTTGGGGGGGGTGTCACAGATACTACAGAGTTACTGATTTGAGTAAAACTATGATCAAATCTTGGTTTTTTTGTTTTTTGTTTTTTGTTTTTTTTTTTTTGATGGAGTCTCGCTCTGTCGCCCAGGCTGGAGTGCAATGGTGCAATCTGGGCTCGCTGCAACCTCTGCCTCCAGGATTCAAGCGATTCTCCTGCCTCTGCCTCCTGAGTAGCTGGGATTACAGGTGCCCGCCGCCACGTCCAGCTAATTTTTGTATTTTTAGTAGAGACGGGGTTTCACCATGTTGGCCAGGCTGGTCTCAATCTCCTGTCCTCGTGATCTGCCTGCCTTGGCCTCCCAAAGTACTGGGATTACAGGCATGAGCCACCTCGCCTGACTAAATCTTAGTTTTTCAAAGGAACAGTAATGAGACTGAAAAACAACTATGGTTAGGCCCCAGCTGAAACCTGGGATGGGCCCACATCGCTACAGACACACGTCAGTGTACATTTGCTGGTTTTGAATGCTTCCCAAGATCACTGAGATAGTCACAGAAACAAGATTGCATATCACTGCTGCTATTGAATAAACCTCTGAATGGTTGCTGGTTATGCTAGTTTATTTTTTTCTTTCTTTTTTTCTTTTTTGTTATGAAGTAGTTTAAAGCCCAGGTCCTTATCCTGTACCTCCAGGGCTCAACTTGAGTAATCAGTTGTAGTTCCCGTTTCTCACCTGAGCACCTTGAAAATTTCAGTTGTGAAATTTAGTCTTAAAAACAACAGTTCTTTTCTTTTCTTTTTTTTTTTGAGACGGAGTCTCCCTCTATTGCCCATGCTGGAATGCAGTGGCATAGTCTTGGCTCACTGCAACCTCTGCCTCCTGGATTCAAGCGATTCTCCTGCCTCGGTCTCTTGAGTAGCTGGGATTGCAGGCGCACGCCACCATGCCCAGCTAATTTTTTTGTATTTTTAGTAGAGACAGGGTTTCACCATATTGGCCAGGCTGGTCTCCAACTCCTGACCTCGTGATCCGCCTGCCTCGGCCTCCCAAAGTGCTGGGATTACAGGCATGAGCCCCCGTACCCGGCCAAACATAACAGATTTGTGGGTTAGTTGCCTCTTTGCTCATAAGGCCCTGTTGAGACTCATCTTGAGACTGAAATACTTCATTAAGTCTCCAGATTTTTATTAATGGCTTTAAAGGTATAGTTGGGCATCCTGCTCTCTTGCCCCACTATAATCGGACAATTCTCCACACAAAAGCCAGAGGAATCTTTTTTTCCCAACTAAATCAGATGATGTCATTCCTTTGCCTACAACCCCCCAGTGGCTTCTCTTTAAACTTAAAATCCATGTTTCCTTCATGGTCTCCAAGGCCCTGTACAGACCGGCCCCAGCCTTCCTCTCTGGCCTGATTTCCTGCCTCTCTTCCTGCGCTCTTTGCCTGGTTGCTTCCCTTCTGTTCACTGAGTGTGTTGAGCTTATACTGGCCTCAAGGCCCTTCCCTAGCTGATCCCTGGGACTGCAGCAAGCTCCCTGCAGAGCCTCACTTGTAAGGTCCCAGCTTTTTTTGGTTTTTTTTTTGAGATGGAGTCTCACTCTGTCTCCCAGTGGCGCAATCTCGGCTCACTATAACCTCCGCGTCCTGGGTTCAAGCGATTCTCCTGCCTCAGCCTCCTGAGTAGCTGGGACTATAGACACCTGCCACCATGCCTGGCCAATTTTTGTATTTTCAGTAGAGATGGGGTTTCACCATATTGGCCAGGCTGGTCTCGAACTCCTGACCTCAAGTGATCCACCCACCTAGGCCTCCCAAAGTGCTGAGATTACAGACATGAGTCACCACACTTGGCCTGTCTCAGCTTGTGAGTCTCCTCCTCGGATGCTTCCTGACTGTCCTACCTCCTGCTGCCCACCCCGTCTCCATCCCTAGCCCATTACTGTTTTTTTCATGGTATATCAAGATATGTGAAATGCTCTCACCTGTTTGTTTCTCCCTCCCACTATACATAGAGACAACTGGAGAGAGGATCTGTTTACAGCTGTTTGCACAGCACCTGACATAGTGCCTGGCAGCAAGTGGCATTTGATAAATCATTGGCAGTGAGTGGATGAATTGCCTAACCTGGAGCTGCCATTAGGAAGTAACCTGTTTTCCCTTTGCAGTGTTGATGGGAACCATTTTCAGCATCCTGCTGGTGACTGTCATCCTTATGGCATTTTGTGTCTACAAGCCCATTCGGCGTCGGTGACAGCCAGACAAGTTCTTCAATGAGTATTTGGGAATAGGATAAGTTGTGTTGCACACGGGTCAGTGGAGAAGTTGGAATCAAAACTTTCCTACTTGGAAATGACCTTTGGTCTGGACAGTTGGTAAACGCTAAATGAATTAGAAGAAAACATCTACTAGAAATTATTTTTTCCTAACACTGTAGTGCAAATAATTGGCCCCTGAATCTGCTTCTCAGTGTTTCTGACTGTACTTGTTAAAAGTAAGACCTGAAAGCTCCAAAGGTCAGTGTAAAGATGGAGTGTTCATGAGAAAGAAAACATTCACCTTGTGAGTGCCTGTAAGAACCACACTGGAAAGAACTCATCATTAATGCTTGAAAATGTTAATAGAGGGAGACTTACCATGTAGACATTCCCTATTTAAGAACCATTTGGTTACAGTGGGTTAAGAATCACAGATTTTTTTTTTTTTTTTTTTTTTTTAATCTCACCTGAGTTGGCCTAGAATGCGCTGGTTGCAAAGTGGTGTCAGCTGTGGGGAACTTGGGCCCTCATTCCTTACCTGCATCCGGCCCTGCACTCAGGTGCTCCCCCTGAAGTCAGGGTCACATCAGGTAGACCTGTTACTACATGCACCTTTGGCCTGGAAGGCTCTGGGGTTGGACTGGAAATGTTACTAGGTTGGCCTCTCACAAAAAAGGACCCCATCCTGCTTAAACACATTCATCTCCGTTGCCCTGCATTTGAGTCTGTATAGCCCATGGTCTGAAACTTGAGGTAGCTTTCCAGATTTGGAATGTAAAAGGCTCAGCAGGCGCTCTATTCATCCCTGGGTGGGGAGGGCCCAGCCAGAAGTGCATGTCCACTGTGCCCGCCAGTGTGTGTTTACACAAATTTCATCTCCGCTTTGAAAATGCTGCTATTAGTTTGCACTGTTGGTGAACTGGATTTTTTCCTCCTATTGAAATAATACTTTCATACTTATAAAGCGGTCGTCAATATTTATTTCAAGGTGCTAGATTTAATTTTGTTATTAAATTGAAATGCTTATCTTGTGTTCAAGCACAGCACTGATTTTAACAACCTGCATTTAATGTGAAATAACTGAAGCAGGATACTGTAACTGTTTAACTTAGGGATTTTGTTTGTAATCTTGTAACATTGAGCCATTGAAATGTTCACTGTTGTGTGCTTTTGAGCAAAATGTCAATTAAAATTAAAGTAAAATCCTATATATTGTTTTACTCCACCAATTATTTCCCAAGTGTTTGAAATGTGGGTATGTTTGAATTTGATCTAATCACTTAAAGAAGCTCTGTGAAGTGAAATTTTTTTTTTTTTTTTTTTTTCCCCGAGATGGAGTTTGGTTCCTATTGCCCAGGCTGGAGTGCAATGGTGTGGTCTCAGCTCACTGCCACCTTCACCTCCCGGGTTCAAGCGATTTTCCTGCCTCAGCCTCCGGAGTAGCTGGCATTATGGGCATGAGCCACCATGCCCGGCTTTTTTGTATTTTAGTAGACATCTGGTTTCACCATGTTGGCCAGGCTGGTCTCAAACTCCTGACCTCAGGTGATCCACCCGCCTTGGCCTCCCAAAGTGCTGGGATTACAGGCATGAGCCACTGCACCTGGCCTAAAGTTGAGATTAGGAAGTCTCCTAGTGTTGCCTGTGATTTAGTGGCTGTGGAGTCATATCAGCATGTTGTGTTTTTTTCCACCTGGACCTCAGGCTTAAACCTATATATTTCTAAACAGAGGTCTAGGTGGTACTTTGAACTCCATCATTCATTGTACCACAGAATCACTGGAAATTTCCATATCCAGTTCATCTTCCTTGATGTCATTTATGGTCAGCAGGAGACTGTGACCAAGCTGGCAGTTGTGACAGTTTCCCTTTCCTGTCATTATTTAGAGCAGACTTCCACTTCCTTGACATGCCACGTTTATGTAGTGTGACAAGCTTGTTTATAGAACCTAAGTTCTAGCAGTGTCTAGAACCTGGTTCCTAGCAGTGTCTAACGTGCAGAAATTGCTCAATTAGTTTCTGGCCGGGCGCGGTGGCTCATGCCTGTAATCCCAGCACTTTGGGAGGCCGAGGCGGGTGGATCACCTCAGGTCAGGGGTTTGAGAGCAGCCTGGCCAACATGGTGAAACCCTGTCTCTATTAAAAATACAAAAAGCTAGGCATGGTGGCACACACCTGTAATCCCACCTTCTCAGGAGGCTGAGGCAGGAGAATTGCTTGAACCCGGGAGGCGGAGGTTGCAGTGAGCCGAGATTACGCCATTGCACTCCAGCCTGGGCAACAAGAGCGAAACTCCGTCTCAGAAAAACAAAAACAAAAACTTTCTGCTGATATTGGGCCACCTAAGCTTAGCTTTTCAGTTTTTAAATAATCCATAGTCATTGCACCCCTTGACCCGAAGGAGTAATGTTTTTCTTCATAGTGTTCTTGTAGCTTCAAGTATTGATATCTACTTTCCCCCAAAAGCAAAGCAGCTCCTTTACATCTTCCCAGAAATACAGCCTCATTTTTGGAACCCACACGTTTCTACTGGCCACTGCTGTTGTTGTTTTTAATACCAACATATTTAGGTATAGGAAGAGTTTGGAAGCCTTATCATCTGGACTTCTAGGAACAGCCTCATAAAGCACTTGGCTTCAAGGGATAGCATTGATGCAGAGCTTTGATGTTGGCTGGGCTTCCCTTACCCTACAAGAGCCAGTTTACCTCCAGGAGGAACACAGGGGTGTCAGAACAGCCCAACACTGGCTTGCTTTTAGTTTCCATTTGAAATAAGCAGCATGGGGCTTGTTAACCTGGGCAGGAAGGCTGGGAGAAGCATGCCACCTTTGCAGTGATGAACTGAGCAATGTGAGGCATTCTAATGTTCTACTGACATACGTAACAGGAAGTGTGGTCACTACATCCAGTGACTAGAAAAAACTGGAAAGAAAAAAGACTCAAAGACTGGAATATTGTATGAGCACCCTCTAAGGAAGCCGTCTTTATTTGCATTTTTAGAGTGAACATATATATGAAAAACGCTGCAACAGGTTGACACAATGCTCAGTCCCTTTTTAAGTGAATTCCAGGGGAGAAAGTCAAGGACCTTAGGGAGCAGAGCAGTGGAATGCAAACATAGAAATTACCTATGAGTCACCTTTGTAAGCCAATGACACAGCCTCGCTGCAGCCATTCCAAGAAGTGTTTTTGCTCACGGCAAATGCGAAGTAAACAAAATGCCACATTGCATATTTGAAACAAATGTGGCGTTGCCTATACTGGCCTGCTGTGCAGGGAAGGAATTTTGGTCAGACCATGACAAAAAAAAAAAAAAAAGGCAAATGGTGACATGGAATTAAAAGCACAATTCTTTGTGTCTGGGAACGTTTCACTGGCAACACCTGGAATAGTAGTTATGTTTGTCTTCCTATCCCCAAAGAAGCACAACAGAGGAAACAGACACAAAATGGAGGAGGGCACTGTTTACCAAGTTATTTCAGTGCAGCCTGTGGGAACGAATACATGGGCCACAGTGAGCAGTGCCCTTGGCTGTATTCCCCAGGCTTCTGTATGTTGTGCGATGGTTATTTACAGGAGGGTTTGACAAAAGAGAGTTAACTACTAAAGGTATCCAAAAAAGGCCTGAGAAAATCTGGTTAAAATGTATAACCTTGTATTGCTACTGATGGGAATAGTTGTTTTTATATCTTTTACAAATAATAAAAAGATTCTGTTAAAAAATAGATTTATTCAGAAAGATGTTGATTTGAACTCTGAAAAGCAACGTGGAATCATCATTTTCCCTTTTGAATGAAGAGCCATGGAGCTCCGTGGTTTTCAGCTCCCTTTCTGGTTGCAAATCCATCCTTCCTCTGGAGTGAGTCTAGGGCATGCAGTGGGTTCTTCCTAGGTGTTTATGTGGAAATCCTTCACTTGTGCAGGTGTGGAACACACCTGGTTTGGTTCTGTGTGTTCCAATATTTTGGCCAGCTTGCCCACTTCAAGAACAAGCCTCAGGTTCCCCTAGCTGCTCCTTCAGGGACAGGATTAGCTGCCTTTGATTTAGCCTGGAGAATCCTGCTCTCAAAAGAATTGCCTTTACAAATTCAAATCAGATCCCTCGATGCGTGCAGTGAGGTGATGTGAAACTATTAGTAAGGTTTAAGGCGAAGGCAACATCCATGGCCATTTGTGTATCTTAATTTGATGCAAATAGTTAACAATAATCTAAAATAGATTCTATATGTATCTCCTCTAACTTTAGCTGGGTGTGGAAGGAATGGAATCAGATAGAGATGAAGGAAGAATAATGACAATATCCTAGAAACCCTGTAAAAAGGTAAAAATAAGGAGTAGATCAGCACAGATTACCCATTTCTTTGGTGAACAGTAAAGATGTGTCTCCAATTCTCATAGACCACACTTTACAAAGGCGGCTACTGCTCTCATATATAAAAGCACCCTGACTCTGCAATAACTTGTTTTGTTATCACTCCTTGATAAAAATTGATCTACAAACCTGCGGGGATTGGGGTTTTATCTAAAGCTGGTAGTAAAAATGTGACCTGCAAGCCAATACAGCTAATGGAAAGTGATGATGCTCTCCTCCCCTTAGCCTGGAGATGGGGCCTGCAATCCCTGGTCCCTTCTCCACCCCAGGGAGCGGCCTGGATGGGCCCGGGAGTCCCTGGTTCTGCACCTCTGCATAAAGAAGGGGCAGCTGTTGTCTGCTGCACGCACACAAGGTGCAGGCCCTCAGCCCCGGGGCCCTGGTTGACACAGCATCTGTGACAGCCCAGAGCCTCTGCTCTGTGCAACCCACAGGCCAAAAGGTCTATTTGTCAGTGAGTGACAGCTGTAAGACTTGCTGGAGCTCAGCCTCTTCCTCCTGGAGCCGGAGCTCCCGTTCCTCCAGCTCTTTGGCAGAGAGCTCCATGGCCAGCTGCAAGTCATTATCAAAACGGCTTGTCTCGCTCAGGGCGCTGGGGCACAGGCCTTCTGTGCTGGTGAGGAGGCTCTCCTGGATGGCCCTGGGTAGGAAAACAGATAAAAAGGGAGAGTCACTACTATCATCATGGTGGCAGCAGTAACTACATTTCTTAACTGCTTACCAAGGGCATACTGTGCCAGGCATTTAATATGCATGATGCCATTTAATCCTACATAACTCTGGGGGTGTAAGTGCTGTATACAGGTGAGAAACCCCACACTCCTGCCCAAGACCACCCGACCAGTAAGTGATAGGGCTGGGAATTGAACTTGGATCTGTTTTAAAGCAAAACAGGTTCTTCATCAGCGGGCTCTCACAGACACCTTAAGTATATAAAAAGTCTTCGTGAAATGAATCCTTGCAGTTTTTCCCTAAATCTCTGCAGCTATTCCCACAAACTTCCTTATCTTTACAATTATATAAACTTTCCACTGAGGACATCTAGGCCCTGTGGTCATACATCATTCACAGAAGATCAAACCAATCAGAAAACACTGACTCAGTACCTTTCCCCCAATGGCACTGACCTGTGAACCAGTCAGAAATTCTATCACCCATTCCTGGAAACTTGCTATCAAGTCCAGAGTTATTATAATAAGTAACTGCCACAAGAGGAAGCAGGAGAGCCAATTACTTTATCTAGTCTTTTTTTTTTTTTTTTTTTTTTCTGAGACGGAGTCTCGCTTTGTCACCCAGGCTGGAGTACAGTGGCATGATCTCGGCTCACTGCAAGCTCCGCCTCCCGGGTTCGCCATTTTCCTGCCTCAGCCTCCCAAGTAGCTGGGACTACAGGTGCCCGCCACCATGCCCAGCTAATTTTTTGTATTTTTTTTTTAGTAGAGACGGGGTTTCACCATGTTAGCCAGGATCGTCTCGATCTCCTGACCTCATGATCTGCCTGCCTCGGCCTCCCAAAGTGCTGGGATCACAGGCGTGAGCCACCGCGCCCGGCCTACTTTTTCTAGTCTTTCCTGCCAGTGTGTGGCACCGTGCATCTGCCTGGGGACCAAATGCACAGTGCCACGCGTCTGCCCGCCTGTGTCCAGGCCTGTGTCCATCCTGGTTTAATCCACAGTCACATCAGTCAATCACCTCTCATACTGGGCATCATAGGTGTTTGTCTGGCTGATCCCTCCATTCGAAGCTGGTCCTGAAAGTTCCTGGCAAAGACAAATATGATAGACATGAATATGTCTTAGGAGAAATTGGTGCCATTCTGGAAAGGAAACAATGGCAGCAAGAACCAAATTAAAAGTCTTTCCATGACCATTATCGATAGTGCTAACTAACAGGGACTTGGGTTACCTCAAAAACAACACCTAAGTGGCAGCTAGTAACATGCCACAGCCTAACTCACAGCCACAGCCTTCTTATCCTTCTCACAAAATCCATCTCTTAAATACAGCTAACCCAAGTGGAAGATATACACAACGAAAAACAGAAACACAGCTGACCTTGGGCAAAGTTCAAGTGACCAAAGCAGGTTTCTGTTTTTGTTTTTTTAGAGACAGGGTTGCACTCTGTTGTCCAGGCTCAAGGGTAGTGGTGTGATCGTAGCTCACTGTAGCCTTGACCTCCGGGCACAAGAAATCCTCCCACCTCAGCCTCCTGACTAGTTGGGAATACAGATGCATAACACCATAGTTGGCTTTTAAAAATTTTTGGTAGAGGCTAGGCACGGTGGCTCACACCTGTAATCCCAGCACTTTGGGAGGCCAAGGCTGGCAGATCACTTGAGGCCTGGAGTTTGAGATCAGCCTGGACAACATGGTGAAAACCCATCACTACTGAAAATACAAAAATTAGCTGGGTCTGGTGGTACCCACCTGTAATCCCAGCTGCTCAGGTGGGTGAGGCATGAGAATCACTTGAACCTGGGAGGCAGAGGCTGCAATGAGCCAATATTGTGCCCCTGCACTCCAGCCTGAGCAAAAGAGTGAGACTCTGCCTCAAAAATTAAAAAAATATATATATATATTGGTAGAGCTAGGATCTCACTATGTTGCCCAGGCTGGTCTCAAATTCCTGGGCTCAAACAATCCTCTCACCTTGGCCTCCCATAGTGCTGGGATTATAGGCATGAGCCACTGCACCCGGCCAATAATTCTTCTAGGGCAAGATTAGAAGACATAATTCAATATTGGTAGTCTTTGACTTTGGCTACTCCCCTTGTTAAAACTTATGGTCAACAAGGTTTATGAAGCTTCTTGGGAGCTGGCGAGGGGAGCTAAGCTCACTTACATAGGGAAAGGAAAAGCATACCAGGCTGATGGTGATGTCCAGGGGTCTTCTCCCAGGAGGCCTCCCAAAGGGAACATGCTTGCTTTGGGGTCTGGCTTGGAAAACTGAATAGGTCTGGGAATGGGGCCATGGTGGTGGCAGGGGGAAGTGGAGGAGGTAGACTCACATTACGCAAGCACTAAGACTCAGGAATAGAACCAGAAAGCTACAAGCTTAAACCAGTGAGAACGCTGGAGTGTGAGCACTATTCTCAAAGCAGCAGCCCTGTGAAGGCAGGGACTGCTTCCCAGAGAATTCCCAGCACCTGGCACAGAGCCTGGCACAAAGAAGGTACTCTGCAAAATCTGAATGAAGAATGGAAGAAAAAGTCAATTAACAAATAAATGGGCCAGGCGCGGTGGCTGACGCCTGTAATCCCAGCACTTTGAGAGGCCGAGACGGGCAGATCACGAGGTCAGGAGATGGAGACCATCTTGGCTAACATGGTGAAACCTCGTCTGTACTAAAAATACAAAAAATTAGCCGGGCATGGTGGTGGGCGCCTGTAGTCCCAGCTACTCGGGAGGCTGAGGCAGGAGAATGGCATGAACTCCAGAGGCAGAGCTTGCAGTGAGCTGAGATCACACCACTGCACTCCAGCCTGGGCAACAGAGAGAGAGAGAGACTCCGTCTCAAAAAATAAACAAACAAAGAAACAAACAAATAAATGGACTGCAGGAACCCAGGACATACCAGAGGGTGCTGGAGGCAGACCAGACCCTACCCTAGTAGAGCCAGGAGCCACAGAAGGAAGGAGATGGAAGGAGTTGATGTTAGGGGAGGAGGACTTCAAGCCTGGGACTGTCCCAGGTAGGTGAGGCATGGAGGGAGAACCACATACGACAATAAAAGGCAACTGTTCTACTGGGTGCAGTGGTGCATGACTTTAGTCCCAGCTACTTGGGAGGCTGAGGTGGGAGGATCTCTTGACCCCAGGAGTTTTAGGGTACAATATGATCATGCCGGGGAATAGCCACTGCACTCCAACTTGGGCAACAAAAAGTCACACACACACACACACACACACACACACACACACACACAGCCTACAGCTTACACAGGTCTGTCCCGTCCTTCATTTTCTGTTTCACTAGAGACCCAGAGAGAGTTTAGGGAGATGATACCGTTTGTGGAGGGAGTGGGATTCAAATCCACTTCACGACCTTCATCTGAGACTACAGACACATAGGTAATCCTTCAGGGAAAATATGATGGTGTGATTCAGCAGGAATTTACTGCTTCAGTACTAGAAAATGAAGCACATCTCGAAAAGTACAGAATTACAAGCTATGTGCATGAAAATGAGGAAAAGGAAAGTCTGCCTGAAGACATCTTGTGAATGGTGCTGACTGGGATTATGTAGATGATCTCTTACATAACAAGCTTTTGTAGGAAGACCAGATGCACAAAGTACAACCTATGCAAATACCATGAATGTGTCAAACTTGATATTTAGAATAAATCTTTCAGATTAGCCAAACACTGAGGCTAACCCAGAGGGTAAGACCTCCCAAGCCCTGCCATTTATTCTGATAAACCCACCTGGCTCCTGCTGGACTCAAGCAGACTTTGCTGGATGGCAAACTGCATTATCTCGTAATCTTCATCTTGCAAATGCACATTTCTGCCATTGTCTTGAACATAGTAAGATTCGGGAATTTCAAACACAGATTGATCAACCTCAAAGTTTGTGATGTGGGAAGCTGAAACACAAAAGGCAACCGTCCAGTGTCTGAGTTCATTACATTTCCACTCCAATTTTTTGCAAAAATGTTTTACATTAGAAAAAAAAGAAAGGCTCAAAATTATAATAATCAAGGCTTACTATTATATGAGCGATTCTGAGGAAGCATGACAGAAAAAAGTGACAGAATACAGCTTTTTTCTTTTTCCTTGATTTTGGTGGAAAAAATGAATACATAGTCATAAAAAATACACAAGGCTGTGAAATGAAAAGCGAAGATTTCTCCCTCTAAACACATATGCACAGTCACACCAATGTGTTTCTTCTTTTTGCATGAAGATACATGGTAAATATATAAAAGATAGTATCTATAAAATATCTGAACACTTAAAAATGATAATAATAAAACAAATGCCTGTGTGCCCTTCACCTAAGACACAGAACACTATCAATAACTGCCGGGCACAGTGGCTCACGTCTGTAATCCCAGCACTTTGGGAGGCTGAGGTGGGCGGATTACAAGGTCAGGAGATCAAGACCATCCTGGCTAATACGGTGAAACCCTGTCTCTACTAAAAATACAAGAAAAAATTAGCCGGGCGTGGTGGCAGGCGCCTGTAGTCCCAGCTACTCGGGAGTCTGAGGCAGGAGAATGGCGTGAACCCGGGAGGCAGAGCTTGCAGTGAGCCGAGATCGCGCCACTGCACTCCACTCCAGCCTGGGCGACAGAGCGAGATTCCATCTCAAAAAAAAAAAAAAAAAAGAATACTATCAATAACATACCACAGGCACATCCCTTGTTAACAATATCCCCTTCTTCCTCTCCAGAGGTAAATACATAATTCAGAATAGTTGTTTACACTGCCTAGCTCTTCTCTGGAGTTTGCCACATGTATATCATCCTAACAGTTTGTATTAGCCTGTTTGTGAACTCGACATAAATGGATCATTGGAATTTATTCTTCAAATTGGATTTTCTTCATTCAACATTATGCTTTTGAAATTCAACAGTCTTGACGCACATAGCTATAAATGTTTATTTTCAATACTATATGTTATTCTGTTGTATTAATAGAGCACAATAGCACATTCTACCATCTCAGGACATCTGGGTTGTTTCCAGGTTTCTGCTGTTATGAGTGGATGCTGCTGCCCAGTACTGGGGTCTCCAGATGCGCATGTGCATACGTTTCTTTAGGTACACATCTAGGAATTGGTAGGTCATACACATCTTCAGTTTACACAGTAATGCCAAATGTTTTCTTCAAGAACTATACCGATCTCCTCTTCCTGCCAAGAGTACATGAGTGTTCCCCAGCTGCACAACCTCATGAACATGTATCACCCAACTTTATTGCCACATGGGAACGTAAAGTTGTATATTATTGTTGAGTTCAATTGTTTTCATTTGAAGTCTTAATTTATATACATTAAAATGCTATCTTTTAATTCCTCCTATTGGTAGACTATAGGGGAGAAACATAGGACCATCACAATAGTTGCGGAAAACGCATCTCACAAAAATCAATACTTAAAAATGGTAATAACTCTCAGCAAACTAGAAATATAAGAGAATAATGTCCTTCAACTAATAAGGGACATTTACAAAAAACCTACACAGATAACATCAAACCTAATGGCATAACAATCCTTCCTCCCCTAGAACCAGGAACAAGACAAGGATAGCCATTCCTACCCCTCTTAGTTGACATTGTACTAGATGTCCTAGTCAGTCCAATAAGTCAAGAAAAAGAAATAAAAAGTTTAAAGATTGGAAAGGAAAAAGTAAAATTTTCTTTATTAATAGACAACATGACCATATATGTAAGAAATTCTTTTTTTTTTTTTTTTTTTTTTTTTGAGGCGGAGTCTCCCTCTGTTGCCCAGGCTGGAGTGCAGTGGCCGGATCTCAGCTCACTGCAAGCTCCGCCTCCCAGGTTTACGCCATTCTCCTGCCTCAGCCTCCCGAGTAGCTGGGACTACAGGCGCCCGCCACCTCGCCCGGCTAGATTTTTGTATTTTTTAGTAGAGACGGGGTTTCACCGTGTTAGCCAGGATGGTCTTGATCTCCTGACCTTGTGATCCGCCCATCTCGGCCTCCCAAAGTGCTGGGATTACAGGCTTGAGCCACCGCGCCCGGCCATATGTAAGAAATTCTAAGAAATCTACAAAAAAGTGTAAGACAAGTAAATTCAGCCATGTTACAAGATAAACAAGGTCAATCCCGGCCATGCAATTGTGCAAGAAAAAAAAAGATTAAAAAAATTTTTAAAAAAGATTCAAGGTCAAAATACAAAACTCAATAATATTTCTATATACTAGTAATTGGAAAATGAAAGTAAGAAAATAAGTCCGTTTACAATTGCATCTAAAAACATGAATTGTATTGACGGCAAGGGAGCGTGAGGAAATTTGGGGGCATATGGAAATGCTGTCTATCTTGACTGTGGTGGTGGTTACACAGATGCATACATTTGTCAAAATGTGGCTGGGTATGGTGGCTCACACCAGCACTTTGGGAGGCTGAGGTGGGTGGATCACTTGAGGTCAGGAGTTCCAGACCAGCCTAGCCAACATGGTGAAACCCAGTCTCTAATAAATATACAAAAATCAGCCAGGCATGGTGGCACACACCTGTATTCCCAGATACTTGGGAGACTAGGCAAGAAAATTGCTTGAGCCTGGGAGGCAGAGGCTGCAGTGAGCAGAGATTGTGCCACTGCACTCCAGCCTAGGTGACAGAGTGAGACTCTGTATTTGAGAAAAAAAAAAAAATGCACTGAACCGTCACACTTAAAATGAGAGCATTTTATTGTATGTACATTACACCTCAATAAAGCTGATTTTTAAGAACATCCTGTCTTTTTAATATAACTAGGATCATACATATACTACAAGTTTTTATTTGCTTAATTTAAACTAAATCTAAAGTTTTCTTTCATCCAACACAGACTCCCTCAGATATTCCAGCTTCAGGGTGAATTATGAATATGATGACTGAATTATAAATTTTTTTTTTTTGAGATGTAGTTTTGCTCTTGTTGCCCAGGCTGGAGTACAATGGCACAGTCTCAGCTCACGGTAACCTCTGTGCCCCCCACCCCCAACCGGGTTCAAGCGATTCTCCTGCCTTAGCCTCCCGAGTAGCTGGGATTACAGGCATGTGCCACCACACCTGGCTAATTTTATATTTTAGTAGAGACGGGTTTTCTCCATGTTGGTCACGCTGGTCTCGAACTCCCAACCTCAGGTGATCCACCCGCCTCGGCCTCCCAAAGTGCTGGGATTACAGACATGAGCCACCACGCCCAGCCATAAAATTTTTTTTAAATAACAAAACTAAACTTTTAATTAATTTATTTTTTTACCTGAATCAGCCTGGGTCCCTTCCACATTTTGAGATACAGATTCTTCGGCAGTGCTACAGCCATTAACATTTCCAAATGTAATCCGTGCATTTAAGACATGAAACAAGGGAATTTCTAACAAAATAAAAACTTTTATAAGTAAACTTTACTAAGAATAACAATAATAGTTATCATTTACTAAGTGCTTACTATGCCAAGTACTTTGATAAGTATAATTTTATATAAGCCTCATAACAACCCTCCCCAATACACAGATGGGAAAACTGAGACTGAGAATTACGTATTTTCGGCTGGGCGCGGTGGCTCACACCTGTAATCCCAGAACTTTGGGAGGCCAAGGCGGGCTGATAACCTGAGGTTAGGAGTTCGAGACCAGCCTAACCAACATGATAAAAGCCCATCTCTACTAAAAATACAAAAATTAGCTGGGCGTGGTGGTGTATGCCTATAATCCCAGCTACTTAGGAGGCTGAGGCAGGAAAATTGCTTGAACCTGGGAGGTGGAGGTTGCAGTGAGCCAAGATCATGCCACTGCATTCCAGCCTTGGCAACAGAGCGAGACACCGTCTCAAAAAAAAAAAAAGGGGGGTTATGTACTTTCTCCTAGATCACAGTGAGTAAGTGATCGAGCTAGGGTTCAAGCATCATGAACATACAACTATCCAAAATTAATACTCTTCATGAGTAGTATGTATGAGATATATATATATACACACACACACATATATACAGCATTATGCATACTTTATGCATACTAGCTTGGGATGTAGATCATATTTAGGTATCAAAGAATCTTGGTGTCAACTGTCTTCCTCAAATAATTATCTAATTTGAAGTCTCATTGAAGTAAGGTTTGACATTAAAACAATGACTGTGTCATGTTTTTATGCCTTTTAACATCTGTCAGCACCATTTGCAAATAGAAATGATGGTTGGAGATCTCTTGATTTTGATATGCAAAATGAACCACCAATCATAATACTTCTTTAAATCAAATTAAACCACAGGAGAACTCTCACCTCCTCCATTAGGTCTATAAGCTACTTTGACCTAAAGCATTCCAATTCCCTGAAGCATCCCACCACCCACATGCTGCCACCCACAAACATGGGCAGAACCTCCAAGTGTTGCTGAAGTTTATTTAGCAGTACCTATTTTGACAGGAAATCCAGGTGGGAATTCCAATTTGATGAAATCTCTCAGTCTTGCAAAATGAGCACTCGTTCGAGCCATTAGGTCAATGATGGGAATGACCTGCTCCACGAGAGAGAGGGGAAACTCTTCACACATCCACAGCATTGCTTTAAACCTGCAGAATTCAACCGAGAAAAGACTGAGGCCATCTCCACCAGATGAGAAAAGGAGATTACTGCTATGCAGTAGGCTAGACAACAGCAGCCTTACTCTACACTCTGCCCAGTCATCTCTTAATTCGGACCTATTAAAGGTCAAATGTCTAGGGAGACGAGGAATTCACATCACCCTAAAATCTGGAAATCAAGGCAAGCGACTTGCATGACAACCTGCCACTATCCAAGTCTTAATTGACAGCAAGCATGAAGAAATGATAGCGGGTGGAAACAGTTTCATTCGAATTTGATCAGCTGAAGCTGGTTAGCAGTTAAAAAAAAAAAAAAAAGGCATTCTTACATCCAATCTAGATTCTATTTGGCAAAAAGCTAATAACATGAACAATCTACTGTTGGCTTTCATGGCAAAGTAATTTTAAAATTATTTTTTATAAAAAGGGGCAGAGGAGGCCGGGAGCAGTGGCTTATGCCTGTAATCCCAGCACTTTGGGAGGCCCAGGCGAGCGGATCATGAGGTCAGGAGTTCGAGACCAGCCTGACCAATATGGGGAAACCCTGTCTCTACTAAAAATATAAAAATTAGCTGGGCATGGTGGCACGTGCCTGTAGTCCCAGCTATTAAGGAGGCTGAGGCAGGACAATTGCTTGAACCTGGGAGGCAGAGGTTGCAGTGAGCCAAGTTTGTGCCACTGCACTCCAGCCTAGGCAACAGAGCGAGACTCCGTCTCCCCTGTAAAAAAAGGGGGGTGGGGGAGCAGTGGAATGATTCAACATAACACCATAAAACAGCACAATTTCTGAAACACACATAGGTTGAAAATGGCAGCTGAACCTCTCTTACTTCTGTGTTCTAATCGTCAGCTCTTTCGGCCTTCCAATGTCCCTGTCTTTCAGATCAAACTCTTCATTGAAGTACTCATCAGGCGTGATGGCTGTAGGGTTGTTTGCAGTAGCACATTCCGTGGTGAGGTCCTGCTGAGCCAGAACTCAGGAGAGTCAGAAATGCCAAGTGATGTTCACAAGTGAAGGCCTACGGCACTCAGTGTCTGAGGTGGACGTGTTAACCAGCTAAGACCAGGAAGTTCTATTCACTAACTTTTTTGAATGGAACAAGAAAATCTATGAGGGTATCACCAAACTACATGGCAAGTCTAATGGATTTCTTCATTTCAAAATATTTCTCTACTCTCCTTTAAATTTTTATCTCCTGATTATAGCAAAGAAAGAAAGAGAAATATCTGAAAGGTCATGAGACTTGGAAGACTTGGAGTTGAAGTTCTAGCTGTTTCCCTGTCTAGCTTTGACAGTGGAAAGGTCATTTTTCTGTCCCGCAGAGACATCCACTGTACCAAGTTCACATAGTTACTGTGAGCACCAAGCAAGGAAATATTTGTTAAGGTGCTCTGTTGCAATATCAAGTCCTGAGTCCTTTTTAAGTTCCATTTCTATAGAGTCCCCTCGTTTATAATGGATAAGAGGGGAAGCACCTGATTTCTATAATCACTACTTCTCCTCTAAAATCTTTGTTTTCAAAGATTCACTCATCTAATTCTCTTCCAAGAGTATCTCAAATTCCAGCTTGGGGGTATCTTTGGCCTTTACAAAGAGTGAGCTGTTCAGGATCCAGTAAATGCCATCCCAGGCATAGACAAGTTGTTTCCTTTCATCTAACTGCAATGAAAGCTCATTGCCTCAACTTACCCCTTGTGCACCAAACTGGTGTTCCACAGTTCCCAGCAAAGATTCCAGCGGGTTCCTGTCCGCTACAGAGAGGGGGGAAGTTTAAAGTCTAATATTATATCTTACTTGTGGCTATAAAAAAAGATCTTCATTCAAGTTTCCGGTCCAAGCTACCTCATTAGGAAATGCAATTACAGACTGGCTGATCAAATCATTCACAATAATCATAAACTAAGTTGTCCTTTATTGAGTGCTTTTCATGAGGATCTCTAAACCAGATAAACAGCTGTAATAATTAAAGCAGAATAATGGGAAGAGTCTGGATTTTGGAGTGAGCCAGACCTGGATTCCAACCCCACCTTGGCCACTCGCTATCCATGTGTTTTGGGCCTCGGTTCCCTCACCTGTCAAAGTGGAGTAATGGCAATGGTGGTGGTGGTGCTGGTGAACAATTACTGCATGCTTACCACATACTGCAGGCGCCATTCTAAAGGCTTCCACGTCGTAACTCATCTAATCCTCTCAATAACTCTAAGGAAGGTTGGATATCACCTGCATTTCACTGCTGAGGAAACTGAGGCACAGAGCAGAAGTAATTTCACAAGGCCATAGAGTTGGAGGGGCTGGGATGTGGCAACCACATGCAATGTTTTTGCTCAGATCCCAAGTTCTGTCTAAATCTTTCATCACAATAGTTTGGACTAAATCACTCATTCCAGTGATAAATGTTCTCAAATATCCTTATCTCCTTTTTTAGCTGAATTCCACAATTGTTCTTGATAACACACAAACAAGCCCTCATGAATAGCTTTAATTATAGTTGAGGCCAACTATGGGGAAACATTTTGAAGAATGAGTCAGACTAAGGAAATTTTTTTTCCTTTTTTTTTTTTTTTAGACAGAGTCTAGCTCTGTCACCCAGGCTGGAGTGCAGTGGGACAACCTTGGCTCACGGCAACCTCTGCCTCTGAGGTTCCAGCGATTCTCCTGCCTCAGCCTCCCCAGTAGCTGAGACGACAGGAGTGTGCCACCACACCTGGTTAATTTTTGTATTTTTAGTAGAGATGGGGTTTTACCATGTTGGCCAAGCTGGTCTCAAACTCCTGGGCTCAAGCGATCTACCCACCTTGGCCTCCCAAAGTATTGGGATTATGGGATTACAGGTGTGAGCCATTGTGCCCAGCCAGAATTTTTTTTTTTTTAGACAGAGTTTCACTCTTGTTGCCCGGGCTGGAGTGCAATGGCATGATCTTGGCTCACTGCAACCTCTGCCTGCCAGGTTCAAGTGACTCTCCTGCCTCAGCCTCCTGAGTAGCTAGGATTACAGGCATGTGCCACCACACCTGGCTAATTTTGTATTTTTTTTAGTAGAGATGGGGTTTCTCCATGTTGGTCAGGCTGGCCTCGAACTCCTGACCTCAGGTGATTCGCCCGCCTTGGCCTCCCAAAGTGTTGGGATTACAGGCGTGAGCTACCATGCCTGCCCAGAAATTTTTATAAAAAGAAGCTAGGGGCCAGGCATGGTGGCTCATGCCTGCAATCTTAGCACTTTGGGAGGCCGAGGCAAGTGAGTATCACCTGATGTCAGGAGTTCGAGACCAGCCTGGCCTACATGAAGAAACCCTGTCTCTACTGAAAATACAAAAAATTAACCAGGTGTGGTGGCGGGTGCCTGTAATTCCAGCTACTCAGGAGGCTGAGGCAGGAGAATCACTTGAACCCGGGAGGCAGAGATTGCAGCGAGCTGAGATCGCACCACTGCACTCCAGCCTGGGTGACAGGGCGAGACCTTGTCTCAAAAAAAAAAAAAAAAAAAGAGAAGTAGTTAGCGTTAGGTTTAACACATCCCAATCACATTAACCCTAAGCTTAACAGAGCCAACAAAGAGTTCCCTCTAGGCTTAAAAAATAACAACAAAACAGGAGGTGGTAGGGTGGTGGTGATTACCTTTATATCTCTTTTTTTCCTCCTCGGTCAGATGCTCTGTGCGTATTTTGGTGATCACATTCACGTTGTTTACTGTGTAAACCTGAGAGGTGTATGCGAAAGAAAACAGTGACACAGGGAATCAAAACTCCAAAAATAAGCACAGCAAAAGCAAGAATGCTGAAGCAAAAAAACAGAAAACAATCCAGCAAAATAAAAATCAGAAATGGTTAACTATCATTAGAGTCCTTCAGAGAAAGTATATAAACTATCAACTGAAAAATGCATCAGCAGTTACCTCCCGTATTTGACAGTTTTAATACCGAGGAGTTAGCAGTGACAGGCTGCATCTTCCTGCTTGCCCTGCTGTGGCTAAACAGTCTCAAACAAATGCCCTGCAATCTAGGTTTCCACCTGGGTTTCTATTAAACTAAGGTACCCAAACCAGGATCCTGTACTTCTGTTGGTAATTTTTTTTTTTTTTTTTTTTTTTGAGACAGAGTCTCCCTCTGTTGCTCAGGCTGGAGTGCAGTGGCGTGATCTCGGCTCACTGCAGCCTCCGCCTCCTGGGTTCAAGCGATTCTCGTGCCTCAGCCTCCAGAGTAGCTGGGATTACAGGTGTGTGCTACCATATCTGGTTAATTTTTGTATTTTTAGTAGAGATGGGGTTTCACCATGTTGGCCACACTGGTCTCAAAATCCTGGCCTCAAGTGATCTGCCTACTTGGGCCTCCCAAAGTGCTGGGATTACAGGCGTGAGCCACTGCACCCCGCCTCTGCTGGTAATCTTGTAATACTAGTATGACTCAGACAGCCATCTGCTGGGCAGAAGAGAAAGGTATGAACACAAGGTTCTCTAGACTTACGAGCTTTAGAGAAAACCAGCAAGTCACTATTTAAAAGGCATTCCATGCACTGACAAAAATTATTGTAACTGCCAGAGTAAATGCTCTGTTATCAAGGATAACTGGAGAATGTGGTCATCTAGAAAATCAAACATAACAGTTAACAGAGAATTCTCTCTATATGCCACGTGAGGAGCCCCAACATTGAAAGCTGCAGAACACACACTCAGCACTAGGACAAGTGCTCCTAAATGTGTCTTGCTGAGCATGACGTAAAATTTCTTTGCTCATTCAGAGGCCACCAGAGGACCCTGCAGCACTGGGCTCCATCACCAAAAGCCATCAAGCCCTGCTGTACTGTGGGACTGAAAGGCCAGGAAACAGAGCTTTCCAGATGACAAAATGCCAGATGACTGTATCGACAATCGTCTCCACGATTACAACTATGTTTTAAGCGCACTGATGTCATGCAAATGGGCTGTGAGCCTGCTGACTACAATTAAGCTGATTTAACAGAAAAGAGACTCAAAAGCTACTACACAATATTTGAACACATGTGAAGTCTAATTCTTCCTCTTTTTTTTCTTTTTAATAATTAAGGGAATGACTAGCTTGTCATTCCTACCAGAACAACTGGTACCTGTACTCATTTCTCTACAATATTGTTTCTCTTTGGCATAGCTACAGACCTCCTCAGGGCATGCTATCCCATTTTCTGAAAGTCAAATAAGACAAAATCAAAAATCCAAGTGAGAGACACATTAGACACTTCTCATTCCCCAGAGCATCTCCATGGCACAGATGCATGAAAAAAATGGGAACAGATTCCTCATTTGCATAGAAGCTAAATAGCTATATTAAATCTTATTTTAAGAGTTTCCTTTTACCTTTGCTTCGTAACCATTAACAACTTCTGCTTTATCTGTCCTCCAGCCCCAGAATCCGGATTTAGTTCTGATAAAAAGTGAACACCACAAATTTCTACATGTACAATATGCCATTCAGATTTATATCTGCAGCCTTTATAGTTTTTTCCCCCCAGCTTAAGTTAGTGAAGGACACTTAGAAATCATGGTCCTATTGTCCACAGAAGGCGGCTAGCACTGACAGATGGCTTGTGCACCCCCACCCTCCTCCCACAGTTATTCATCAATTTGCCTCACCCCAGGCATAGAAAGTCTCCAATCTTGGCTTCTTTACAAAACTGCCAGCATTGAGGACAAAGGTGGTGACATTTATTGCACAGCAGTCCCAAACAAGTGAGTGAAGATGACCAACATCCAAGGGCTCACCACAAGGTGGTAACCAGGTCAGAGCATTTATCTGAGTCATCTTAACTGGGGACATAGATGTCAGTGGTGGGATCTCCACAAGTAGCCACATCTCAATCGAGGAATTCTTAGAACAATGAGGCACAGACCATCCTGTTCCTTGCAAAAGACCAGGTAGGCCAGGAACTCATCACTGTGGTGAGCTGCTTGGAGATGCCATTAGGCCTGCAAAATGGCTATGAGTCACATGTTTGGGCAGGTTTGGTGCAGCAGGGGAAAGGATGTGAAAAACAGATTTTTTTTTTAGCCCAGCTGTTAATTCCATCTTGTGGAACTCCTTTTAAAGTAGCCCAGCATTCCAGTGGCAGATGCAGTACTGGTAATATGCCCAAAATCTCAGTTATTCAACTCAACATACTCCTGAAAAAAAATGTATTTAGGAGCCAAGAGCAGTCAGAAGGCTCTGATTCTTTTTCAAAGCAGCTTGCCCTGGGAAACGCTGCTTCTCACAGGGGACCCCTGACCAGCCCTACCCTTTGTCTAGGACATCACATCTCAGCTCCTCTTGGCCTTGGTTAGGGCAACAGCCTGACTTCTGCTCTGACCACTGAGTGAGTTGGGACGTCATGCAGGAAGCTCAGGGAACAGCAGCAGGTCAGCCACGTTACAAAGAACATATGTGGTTATTTGCATTTTGTGTTTCCAAATAGTTTGCTTTTCTTCTAATGGGATTTGGTTAGTGAAATTAGTCCAGATGGTATAATGAGTTTACGTGTGTATTTTAGCCCATCAGAACAGGAGGGATCAGAGCTCCATTTTCCTACTAGTTGTCTATAATTAGGACAGCATGACCCATGGATGGAAATAGAGGAATCCTAACAGGATTATACCAAATGCTATCTCCAACTTACACTTCAGAAACAAGATAACAGTCACAGGGAGAAGGTAAGGAACCAGACTCAATTGATTAATAAGCCACAGTCCCCTTTTATCATCAATACCAGAAAATTGAGATAGTCTTTTTCCTTCAATCCTCAGTTCCTTGTTTGCTTAAGTCACTTTATGTCTTGGCACAGGAAGTCACTGTTTTCTGGAACAGACTCTTCTGATGGATGGAAGGATGACTACGCCTGCTCCATCTCACCCTTCATACACTCTGGGAAGACGGCACTATGCTTTTCTCTCAAGGAACTACCAAGCTCCTCACTGGGTTACCTCTGCTCCTTCGGCAATCCTGCCTCTACTGCCCTCAGCATTTCCACTCTTCTTTTTTTTTTTTTTTTTGAGATGGAGTCTCACACTGTCGCCCAGGCTGGAGTGCAGTGGCACGATCTCAGCTCACTGCAAGCTCCACCTCCCACCTCCTACCTCCTGGGTTCAAGTGATTCTCCTGCCTCAGCCTCCCGAGTAGCTGGGACTACAGGCGCCCACCACCACATCGGGCTAATTTTTTGTATTTTTAGTAGAGATGGGGTTTCACCGTGTTAGCCAAGAGGATCTTGATCTCCTGACCTCATGATCCGCCCACCTCGGCCTCCAAAAGTGCTGGGATTACAGGTGTGAGCCACCGAGCCCGGCCCAGCATTTCCAGTCTTGGAAGCAGTTTAGTTATTCAACCCAATGTTCATACCCTGTTTTAAATTTTAATCTCCTAATGACTCTGTGGCCCTTGGTAACTTTGCATGCAAATGCACCCGAAGACGATAGAACACCTGGCTTCCCTCTCATGCCATTTTCACCTCTGCCTGTCTCCACTGAGACCACCACACCAAAGGCCACTTCACAGGCACTGTGTCTTGGTGGTTGCGACACAATCTGGAGAAAGGCTCTGAAGGTGGCAGGGAATATTTTGTTTGAGGTGGGCAAGCGTAATCTTTCAGAGAAGGGAAAAATTCAAACTGCAACCACAGTGTATATACTGTAGGCCAAACATTCATCAGGGCAGGGTATTAATTTGCCCACATAAGCTCTGAGTAACAGGTTAGAAAAAAGTGGACAAAAGTGACCATCAAAAAATGAGAGAGGGGGCTGGGTGTGGTGGCTCATGCCTGTAATCCCAGAACTTTGGGAGGCCAAAGTAGTCGGGTCACCTGAGGTCAGGAGTTCAATACCAGCCTGGCCAACATGGCGAAACCCCATCTCTAGGAAAATACAAAAATTAGCTGGGCACAAAGGAGGGTGCCTGTAATCCCACCTCCTCAGGAGACTGAGGTATAAGAATTGCTTGAACCCGGGAGGCGGAGGTTGCAGTGAGCCGAGATCATGCCATTGCACTCCAGGGTGGGTGACAGAGCGAGAAGCCATCTCAAAAAAAAAAAAAAAAAAAAGAAAAAAAGAAAGAAAAGAAAATGAGAGAAGGCCACACCTTCCAAATTCAATCAAATGAATACTCACACCTCTGATCAGAAGTAAATTCACACACTCTTTGTACCAACAAACCTCACATTCAAAAGCAGCTATATTCTTTTTGTAGGTGGTATCAATTCTAAGGATTGGCTCAATTCTTGCTCAATGCATGACAAGCACACATTTAATTCTGAGCACCATTAAAACAAAGCAGCTATCTTCCAAAAATTCTCTCAGCAACACACTGTCAGTTGCAAGAGAGTTAGCTTGAGCACTGTGAAAACCCTGTGGGCTCTGGGGCTGGGCGCGGTGGCTCACACCTGTAATCCCAGCACTTTGGGAGGCCGAGATGGCGGATCACGAGGTCAGGAGATCAAGACCATCCTGGTTAACATGGTGAAACCCCGCCTCTACTAAAAATACAAAAAAATTAGCCGGGTGTGGTGGCGGGTGCCTGTAGTCCCAGCTACTCCGGAGGCTGAGGCAGGAGAATGGCGGGAACCCAGGAGGTGGAGCTTGCAGTGAGCCGAGATCGCGCCACTGCACTGCAGCCTAGGCGACAGAGCGAGACTCCTTCTCAAAAAAAAAAAAAGAAGAAAACCCTGTGGGCGCAAAAATACAAAAATGTGCCTTAGTCCTCAGTACAAATGGAATATGCTATCATTTCCCATTTACACTCAGTGGGGTAACAGCCAGGAATTGTCACGCTCTCTTCATAAATCACACTTCAACAAACAATGACTCTGGCAACTCTGCTGTTGAACAATATGAGGAACAATGTCTCTTCTCAAGACATTTTAAGAGTCCCGGACTTTGGAGACTTCATCTCCAGATTCACTCCATTATTTCTTTCAGCTAAGGAAACAAAACTGGAGAGATGAGGCCACTTGCCCAAAGTCACACAGTTATTTAGGAGCCCTGTGGATGGCACTCAGCTCCTCCCCCTCTCATGCCTACAGATGAACAGTGGCAGAAAAGGCAGCCTCCTCTGCCTTCTGGGGTTACAAACAGAGCCCTAAGCTGAAGGGGCCCTCCCTGCCTGCAGAGGGGTACACGGAAGCCTGGAAATGTCTTTCCACGATCCTCCAAGGGAAATCCAGTCAGTCCCTAAATTTTGCTGTCCCCAAAAGACAGCGAATGTCAACTGGCCAGGCTGGTGCAAGGAGGCCGGCAGAAGAGGACTGACCCTGCCTCCAGGGATGCTACCCTCCTGCCCTAGCAGCAGCCCTGGACAGATGTCCTAATTCCACCGCTCAATCTAAATTAGAAGAAAAGGATACTTAACAAGCTTTATGCTTGACTAAACAAATTTACTAACCAATTTTATATTAGAAAAAAGAAGAAAAGAAAAATATGAGAGGACAGTTGTTATATTCATCAAGAGAAAAGAAGGCCTAAGTCCAAGATAATAGTGTCCATTTTCTCAGGCTAAGCTACTTAGGCTGCAGAGAGCTGGATATGGCATCCTAGGCAAATACTATCAGGATAATAGTGTCCATTTTCTCAGGCTAAGCTACTTTGACTTGCAGAGAGCTGGATGTGACATCCTAGGCAAATATTATCAGGATAATAGTGTCCATTTTCTCAGGCTAAGCTACTTTGGCTTGCAGAAAGCTGGATGTGACATCCTAGGCAAATACCATCAGTGCTCGTAGGACTCCATCGGGTCAGTGTTCTCCACTGTAGAAACAGGCAAACAGCTTTGACAGCCTCTACTCAAAGGCCCTCTAAGCCCTCCAAGTGGCCCAGAGGCACATGACCAGTGATGGTGTTCTCATCTGGATTAACCAAGGCACAGACCTCTCTGGAGAATTCTTTATGAGTCTGGAACAGAACTAAATCCCCTCCAGATTCTTGCTCTAAACCATTAAACCTCACAGGTGGGTTAAAAAAAAAAACCAAACGAACATTTAACTATATAGTAAGTGTGAATTTGACTGACCAATATCAGTACAACTGAACTCAGTACTGGGTCAATTCTAACCTCCAGAAACTCCAAGCTCCGTGGTCTGGGACTGAGTGTTGTGGATCCATAAACATCAAGACAAAAATAAGATTCAAGTAAAAGCCACTAGAAAGGGCACATAAAAGAAAAAGAAGACATTTATTCATATTCTTCATGTTGGTTAAGTCTTAGAAGACTTAACCAATGTGCTATAAAAATGATGGATGGTGTCGAGTGTCAGCTACAATTTCTATTGGTTAGAGATCAATCTTAAAACCCACTAGTGTTTATTATGTCATATTAGAAAAAACCCAATCCATCCATAATTTCCAATTCATACATACATGTCACTCAAGATGGCAGCATAGGGATTAGACCTTAAAATTTAGAGTCTAAATTTGTACCTTTCAAAAGCAATATTTTTAGTATCGAGGCTGGTGTTAATGACTGGGCTTGTAAGCCGCCTCTCAACTTCCCTGCTTTTTGGCTTCATCAAGTCCAGAGTGAGGCGCTCCATTTCTTGGGAAAGGTCGAAGTGTTCGGTGGTGACTACTTTGTCGTCGTGGTTGACTTCCATCAACTCTGCCCAGTTGTCTATTAATGGAAACAAAGACATAACTAAGCACAAAGCAGGGAAGATGCAAAAACAAGGAAGCTTCGTATGTTAAAATGCATCATCTTTCATGTGTGTCCTCCCAGGTGCTATCTGATAAAACCTACAGTATACTGATTATTGACTACCTATTTGCACCTATCTGACCAGCTTTCCACAATACATAGGAAGCTCTGAGCCATCTTCCCCAAAGATGCGGAATTTTTAAATAATTTGCATTCTTATTAGCACTATATTCCATCAATGTCCTTTATAAAACATATTATTACAGAATTCATAGAAATTATGTATGCACAACATTGGGTGAGCAATGCCATTTCTCATGCCTGATTATGGAGGGTTATACAGAGATACACACAGAATGCCTGTGCTCAAAGGCTCAGGAAAGTGAAGCAGACACATCACAAGGGTAACTTCTGGGTGGTAAAGGACACATGAAGGAGAACTAGCCAGACAAGAACAAAGACAGGGATGGAGAGCTGAATAATTAATAAGAATAACCAAAAAACATGCCCTAGAAAGGATCAGACAGAAAAGGCACATGAATGTGAAAGCATTTTGATGGTTAAAAATCACCCTGTAATTTCGCTTCAGCAGTGATTACTACAAGAGAAGTCACTCACCTTCTCCCTTAAATATAAAACTACGCCTCCCTCTTATCCAGCTCATGTTTTCAAATCCCAGCAATGTGATATCAACGCGCAGTTTGGCACCACTTTTCCAGATGCGACAGACATCATTCGGGCATATTCTAGAAACCAAGGGCACTGGAGGAGAGAAGTGTACCACTGAGAAAAACTCAAGGGCCAAGTAGAACACCTAAGCCAGGAAATCAGGATTCTGATTTAACAAAAGGAGGGGAGTGGCAAGATGGTGACCATCAAACAACTGGACGTCTTGGCTGTTATATCTACCATACAGGAAATCACTCTTGAAAAATAAAAATGAACCTTCCGTTCCATTCATCAGAAAAAAAGTCTAAATAAATTTCCCAAGAGTATTCTTGATCCCGAAATGAGCCCCACTTTATAGTGGAGTCTGTCCCCACTATATAGGGTCTGTCCGTCTGGCCTTCCTCACTCACATATGCAACTCTTGCCATATGGCTGGGGCCTACCATATTGTCATATCCACCATTCAGAGTATCAAATGTCTAAAGTATGCCACTTTTTTTTTTTTTTGAGACGGAGTCTCGTTCAGTCGCCCAGGCTGGAGTGCAGTGGTACGATCCTGGCTCACTGCAACCTCCGCCTCCTGGGTTCAAGCAATTCTCCCGCCTTAGCTTCCCGAGTAGCTGGGATTACAGGCACCCACCATCATGCCCGACTAATATTTGTATTTTTGTAGAGACGGGGTTTCACCATGTTGGCCAGGCTGGTCTTGAACTCCTGGCCTCAGGTGATCTTCCCACCTCAGTCTCCCAAAGTGCTGGGATTACAGGCGTGAGCCACCGCACCCAGCCTAAGTATGCCACTTTTTAACAAAACCTGAAATAAGAGTGACTATGTACCTTAGAAAAAAATTTCATTTCTCAAAACAATCTGAAGTTCTATTATATTATGTACTTTTATGTCATTTAAACATTTCATACAAATATGACTTCTTGCCTGAAAGGGAAGTCTGGAAATGGAAGCAGCTGAAACCTGGAAGTTAGGAGTTATCGTTAACTTATCTACAAGAAATAAAAGTAGAACATCTATGGAAATACACTGTCAGTCAATTGCCTATGTAATACTTTAGAGAAATATATCCATTTTGTTAAAAAAAAAAAAAGCTATTCTAGTATTCACCTCAACTTGTTTAGAATAACAAGTTTAAAAGAATCGAGCTAAATCACATAAGGAAATTAGTAAATTATGGTAAATCTACTTATTAAAATTCTAGCAATTTAAAGTGACATTTTGGGCCGAGTGCAGTGGCTCATGCCTGTAATGCCAGCACTTTGCGGGGCTGGGGCGGGTGGATCAGCTGAGGTCAGGAGTTCGAGACCAGCCTGGCCAACATAATGAAACCCCATCTCTACTAAAAATACAAAAATCAGGCTGGGCATGGTAGCTCATGCCTGTAATCCCAGTACTTTGGGGGACTGGGGTGGGTGGATCACCTGAAGTCAGGAGTTTGAGACCAGCCTGGCTAACATGGTGAAACCCCACTCTCTACTAAAAATACAAAACTTAGCTGGGCACAGTGGCATGCACCTGTAATCCCAGCTACTCAGGAGGCTGAGGCATGAGAATCGCTTGAATCTGGGAGACGAGGATTACAGTGAGCCAAGGTTGTGCCACTGCACTCCAGCCTGGGCAACAGAGTGAGACTCTGTCTCAAAAAAATAAAAATAAAGTGACATTTTAAAACTAATAATACAGATGTCAGCTATAAATGACAAAAGGAGGAAATGAAACTGTCTATATACTATCTTCATGAATGCTTGGGAGGAAAAGTCCTATGCATCGGGGGGAAGACTGGATGAAAAACACCCAAAGCATTAACAGTTGTGTTTAAATGGGACTATCGGTGATTATTTTTCCTTATTCTTCACTATGTATTTCCTTGATTAAAAAAAAAAAAGTACATGTAACTTTTACAAAGGAAAAATAAACCTACATGTGAGCTAAGTAAATTTAGAAAGAGAAATAAATAACAAGCCCACAGCCACTCACCCCAGCTGGTGAATTCCCATTTCATCTGCACATAGAAATCCGGAGCCTGAAGGGCAGACAAAGGTTTAAAACAGATTACCCTTGGCACTATCAACACAACATAAGCAGGGGTTAACAGGGTTCTTAAAAACCCTGGGTTTAAAAAAAAAGAAAAGAGAAAATAAGAAGAAACAAAATGTAAGCCCCTAGCCGGGTGAGGTGGCTCATGCCAGTAATCCCAGCACTTTGGGAGGCTGAGGCGGGTGATCACTTGCGCTCAGGAATTTGAGACCGGCCTGGACAACATGGCGAAACCCTATCTCTACAAAAAATACAAAAAGTAGCTGCCTATGGTGGCTCACTCTAGTCCCAGCTACTCAGGAGGCTGAGGTGGGAGGATTGCTTGAGGCCAGGAGGTGGAGGCTACAGAGAGCCAAGATTGCACTATTGCACTCCAGCCTGGGTGACAGAGCGAGATAGTATATCAAAAAAAAAAAAAAAGAAAAAACAAGTGTAAGCCCATTACTTATTATATATTAGAGTGTTATTTTGCCTCGATATAAAATATGTCTAGATGTTAAGAAAGTGAACAGATGGCTGGGCGCAGTGGCTCACTCATGCCTGTAATCCCAGCATGTTGGGAGGCCGAGGTGGGTGGATCAGTTAAGGTCAGGAGTTCGAGGCCAGCCTGGCCAATATGGTGAAACCCCATCTGCACTACAAATACAAAACTTAGCTGGGCATGGTGGCACACGCCTGTAATCCCAGCTACTGGGGAGGCCGAGGCAGGAGAATCACTTGAACCTGGGAGACAGAGGTTGCAGTGAGGCGAGATCGCACTATTACAGCCCAGGCAACAGAGTGAGACCCCCATCTCAAAAAAAAAAAAAAAAAAAAAGAAAGAAAGAAAGAAAGTGAACAGAAAGAAAGAGGATAAGAGGACTGGAGGGGGATAAAAGTCAAACCTGATTCAGGGATCCAGTCAGGTTCCTAACAGTAAGAGAAAGATGAGCCTGGGAAGATGGGCTTAAGCACTGCCAAGCAATATGGGTAACCATCTATTCTAGGCAAAGGGCAGGGAATGTCAATTCCATCCATTCAACGAGGAACTTGACTGTAAAAGGCTTTGTGTACTGGCAAGTGCTTCCTACTTATTGAACTGCTCTGTGAAACTGAAAGAGGTTGCTAGACTTCACTTCCTCAGGAAGTTGATTTTCCCTCCAGTTAACAGAACATTTTTCTCCACTTTCCTCTGAAACATGTAGAATTTGGCTTTCTAAAGTTTTAAACCACCAGAGCAGCCCTGTTTAGGATTATTTTCTTACCTAACATTCCTATAGGTTCCTAAAGACTCAGAAATCCAAGTTACCCTTGAAGAAGAGAAATGCTAGAAATTTCAGGTGTTCTTCTTGTTCCGACACACTTGCAAGGCTTTTCCATCATTTTTACCAAAGCACAGGGCAGGAGGGCCAAGAATCTACCCTGGAGTAAAATCTGCCAGCATTCTAATGATGAGCAAAGACAACCTCCAAGAGACAGGTGGTAAGAAAGGCTGGCATATGTTATAAGGAGATGCTGTTGAAAGACAAGACATTAATGACAGCTTCTGGAGCCGCTAAGTACACAGGTCATTTATGGGCTCTCTATAACTTAAAGCAAAGAATACAATTCAGTGCAGTCCATCGCAATGGACCAATATGAGTGAAAAAATGAAAATCCTTGACACTAAATTTTTTTTTTTTTTTGAGATGAGTCTCGCTCTGTCACCCAGGCTGGAGTGCAGTGGTGCAATCTCGACTCACTGCAAGCTCTGCCTCCCAGGTTCACGCCATTCTCCTGCCTTAGCCTCCCCAGTAGCTGGGACTACAGGTGCCCGCCACCATGCCCTGCTAATTTTTTGTATTTTCAGTAGAGACGGGGTTTCACCGTGTTAGTCAGGATGGTCTCAATTTCCTGACCTCGTGATCTGCCCTCCTTGGCTTCCCGAAGTACCGGGATTACAGGCGTGAGCCACCATGCCTGGCCGACACTAAATTTTTTAAGTGAAGGGTGACCTCATGTTAAAAAAGTAATTTTCTACTTTGCCAAATGGGCAGATGATGTTTTTAGTTCCTCCTGCAGTTAAGTTAGGAAGAAAACAAGAAATCCATGTTATCTTTGCACACTCAAAAATACACACCTATTTTTAAAACAATGCATACAAATATTTCATGTTTTATGGGAGATTTAACTGTAGTATATATGGGAAATGAATACCTTGGGCACGACTTAGCTTAGAAATTCTTTTTAGGCCAGGCGCAGTGGCTCACGCCTCTAATCCCCACAATTTGGGAGGCCGAGGCGGGTGGATCACCTGAGGTTAGGAATTCAAGACCAGCCTGGCCAACATGATGAAACCCTGTCTCTACTAAAAATACAAAAAATTAGCTGACCGTGGTGGCACGCACCTGTAATCCCAGCTACTCAGGAGGCTGAGGCAAGAGAATCACTTGAACCTGGGAGGCAGAGGTTGCAGTGAGCTGAGATCATGCCATTGCACTCCAGCCTGGGCAATAAGAGTGAAACTCTGTCTAAAAAAAAAAAAAAGAAAAGAAATTCTTTTTAAAGATGACTCAAAAAATGACCAACGATTGTCTTTTTCTTGTTTTTATTTTTTTAGACAGAGTCTTGCTCTGTCACCAGGCTGGAGTGTAGTGGCACGATCTCGGCTTACGGCAAACTCCGCCTCCTGGGTTCAAGCAATTCTTCTGCCTCAGCCTCCCAAGTAAGTAGCTGGGACTACAGGTACATGCCACCACACCCAGCTAATTTTTGTATTTTTAGTAGAGATGGGGTTTCACCATATTGGCCAGGCTGGTCTCGAACTCCTGACCTCATGATCTGCCTGCTTTAGCCTCCCAAAGTGCTGGGATTACAGGCATAAGCCACCGCACCTGGCTGATTGTCTTATTTATAATAAAGTTGTTCCTTTTCTTGATAGAGCTATTAATTTTTCTCTATAAATGAATTAGGGCAATGGACAAAGGTCTCAAAATACTAATAGCTAGAAGTGACAAGACTGGCAAGGAAAAGTTGCACATGGACCTCTGAGCCTTAACAGGATCTGAAAATCCCTGCATAGTAAGTGATGCTTATCACAACTTCCTTAAGATTATTGATGCTCAGGAGGCTACTTTCAAGAAAACAGGCACCTAAACAAATTAACTGTTTGTTGTCCATTTTCCTTAAGTTCTAATTTTTACTTTATTATCATTTATTATTTTATTATTATATTTGTTATTATTATTTTAGGTCTTGCTCTGTTGCCCAGACTGGAGTGCAGGGGTGTGATCATGGCTCACTGCAGCCTCAACCTTCTGGGTTCAAGCAATCCTCCCACCCCAGCCTCTTCCCAAGTAGCTCAGACAACAGGTGTGCACTAGCATGTCTGATTAATTTTTCTTTTAGAGACAGAGTCTTGCTTTGTTTGGTGCCCAGGCCGGTCTCAAACTCCTGGGCTTAAGCAAATCCTCCTCCCTCAGCCTTCCAAAGTGCTGGGAATATAGGCACGAGCCATTATGCCTGGTTGAATTATAATCTTTAAATAGTACTTAAAAGGGTAAGCCCAGTGACTTAGAAGTGTAATTTGTGAAATACCTCACACTTCTACAAATTAGAAGGGCAAGGAACAATGTGATTGGTATTCAGTATTTCATATTCATGAATCAGAAAACTCTTTAGGAAGGCACACAAGGATGTCAAACTGTGTCTCCAGTAATTGTATCAGCATTTAGCTCAGATTATAGCCTGAACACATTTTCATGAATACCTCGAGAATTTTCTGGAGCAGCTCAGGAACTCCCTCAAGGGCCATGGATGTGTTGTGGTAGTCTCGATGTTGAAGAACTGTGTATACCATCTCAGGATCGCCAGTGCTCACAGCCTCATGTAAAACTGGAAAACAAAAGGGTGAAATTTAATTCTCATACTCTCTGACAAATTCCAAAACCAGGCTGAAAAAGTATCTAGATCAAAGACAGTATTTTCTTCAGAAGAAAAGGGCTGCAGTCCAACCTTACCATGATGATCATGACTTCTGATTGCTAGCTCTTCACTGAGTAAAAAACATAGAGTACCCTTAGCATCTTGATCAAACCCCTTCCACCTCTCCCCACCCCTCTTCTTACCACTGGTTCCGAAATCCTGACAATGTGTTTAGAGAGCTGGCTTTAACTATACGATCACACAACATGTAACTGTGGTTATATGTAGACCTGGCAGGCAGGGCTTGGCCTACAGTATCCCTGCTCAGTCAATACAAAATTACTCTGATCAATGGTAGAAGAGCTTACGAACAAGTGGAATGCCAGGATTTCCCAGGAAGAGGGAGGCTACTTTTAGCCACAATTTATTTTTGATTTTTGCCTATTTTGATGGATTCAATGGAGGTAACCATATTCCTCAAGGGAAAACCAGCCTCCATGTTCATGTACAGTGGAAGAAGTTTGCACTGAGAGCTATTTCTGGATGAGGAGTCATTCTCTACCAAGGGTTTCTGGCTTGGGACACAACCTGTATCATCCTGGGCTCCCATTTCCTTGTCCCCATCCTTTGTCCCAAGAGAGAAATCTTAAGATAAAGATGACTCTGAGGAAAAGTATGATTGAGACTGGCCTTTATTCAGAAAGATAAACCAAAATGAATGACCTTCTTTTTGAGACAAGGTCTCGCTCTATTGCCCAGGGTGGAGGGCAGTGACGCAATCACAGTTCACTGCAGTGTCAACCTCCCCGGGCTCAGGTGATCCTACCCCCTCAGCCTCCCTAGTACCTGGGACTACAGACACGCACCACCACACCTGGCTAATTTTCGTATTTTTTTGTAGAGACAGGGTTTCACCATGTTGCCCAGGAGGACTTTAAATTATTGTAAAAGTATACTTACCTGTCCATCCTTGACGATTTTCTTTTGTCACATCTGCTTTATGTCGGAGTAAGACTCGAGCAGATTCCAAATGTCCCAAGGAAACAGCAAGATGCAGTAATGTTCGACCTCGTGGGTCCACAGCCTCCACATTCTGTGAAGGAAACACTGGCATTTATATAACTGGATGTATTACATTAAAATAGGGAAATGTGTTTGACAGATATTTCAAGTACAAAAAATGGAAAATATATTTATGCATTAATTAGAGCAACACATGTAAGAAGGTTATGTTTGCATTTGGGCACAATTAAAATACGAATTTGGGGATTATATATAAAGATGATAGTTACTGAATTCCTTTTTCTGTCAAGTTAAGTGCCTAATAAATAAATGTTGGCAACAGGCCCCAGATCATCCAACACAACTTTAAGCTCCTGACAGCACTTAAATTAAGTCTAAATAAGGCCAGGAGCTTTCATGAAATGCAATCACTGGACAACACAGAACATGGGGGATTTCTCAAGCACATATCAGCATTCAAGTCTAGAACAGGAAGTACAGGACTTCAGTCAAAACTGAAAGCACAGAAGATAATTTGGGTCAGAATAAAATTACATTCTCTATCTGGATTCCCACCAAAACTCCACTCTCATTATTGTGCATTGAGTTCCACATGCCCTGAAGTAGCACGTAAACTCCAGCAGCATGTGTGGGTCCTTCAGACCACAAGCATGATCTGCCAGGCACGTATGTGGGTCTACTCACAGAGAAATAGGCAAGCGCACATGCATCACTTCCGTCCATCCCATCGAGGGTTTTCTTCCCCATGCTAGACATGCACACCTGGCTCTTACCTCTTCATTCCTATTCTGCCACTCTTGCCCCCCTTTTGGCACCTGTACCGCGTCTCCAGAGCCATGCAGCAATTTCTCTAGTGTGAGCTAAGTCTCAAGGCCTGGGTGCTGCCTGCAAAAATGTGACTCTGAAAGTTCTTTCAAGGATACTATAAACTGCCATGAACTTTTGGAAGGTACAACTTTTTTTTTTTTTTTTTTTAAACAAGGTCTCACTCTGTCACCCAGGCTGGTGTGCAGTGGCGTGATCACAGCTTACTGCAGCCTTGACCTCTTGGGCTCAAGAGATCCTCCCATATCAGCCTCCCTAGTAGCTGGGATTAAAGGCATAAGCCGCCATGCCCAGCCTGTAAAAACTTTTTAAATGCCATAATACATCTTAGAAAATGTGCTTTATTTTTATTTGAGATGCTAGCTGTTATTCAGGTACTACTCCTGCAGTCTCTGAAGATACACAGAAAGTGCCACTTAGGAAAGTGAAGCACGATCATGGGTAAACTGCCACAATCCAATAGCTATCAAACCTCCCTGTTTTGCGAAAACTACGTCATGGCTATTATAGTGAAGATAACTCTTACTGAGGAATAAGAAACAGGTTGAAGACATCTGCTAGCTGAATATAAGTCCTCCTGGACCAATCCCAGGCCTCAGTGTTCCCCCAGTGCTAAAATACCTTCCTGTCTCCTGGAGCCCAGTCCACATACCTCCCATGATTCCCTGACTCTTCCCAAGGTTATGACTTGTCCATCGCACCAAAGAGATGGAGAATTCCAAAGGGTAGCGTCCAAGTCATATTAATGTCTTCTAGATTCTCTTACTCTAGTCTCTAACTTGCATTAAATATTTTCTTAAAAGTAACAAGATGATGAACTTATGAACTATGAATTCAGTTGAAGTTTAGCAGGAAAGAAATAATTAGCGAACTCATTATCTTCCTACACATCTATTACATAAACTAAGTATTTTCTTACCTAACAAATTCAATCGAAATGGAAGGTGCTAGGTTTAGCACACTACCTGCCACAGGGGAGGTGCGTAAAAATGTTTATCATGGGAAAAGGGAAACTACTTACTACAATTCACACCCCAGAGCAAAACTAAAAGCACAGAGTAAGGATTAACACTCAAACTCAGCCAGGCGCGGTGGCTCACGCCTGTAATCCCAGCACTTTGGGAGGCCGAGGCAGGTGGATCATCTGAGTCAGGAGTTCAAGACCAACCTGACCAACATGGTGAAACCCTATCTCTACTACAAATACAAAAATTAGCCAGGCAAGGTGGTGAGCACCTATATTGTCCCAGCTACTCGGGAGGCTGAGGCAGGAGAATCGCTTGAACCCGGGAGGCAGAGGTTGCAGTGAGCCGAGATCACACCACTGCACTCCAGCCTGGGTGACAGAGCGAGACTCCCGTCTCAAAAACAAAACAAAACAACAACAACAAACAAAAAACACTCAAACTCCTAGGCAACAGTTAGAGATGACGCACAAAATAAAAGCCAAATACATTACAATGTTAACTTTTTTTCTAGTTGGGACATAGAGGAGCACCTATGGATAAGACAGAGCAGCACACTTTTATTGGATAATTGTAACTCTTCAGACCTTCTGCACCTCTCTCATCTGAAGTAAGAGGCAGTGGAAAAAAAAAATGCTGTAATTGTATTATGGTGACAGTGTGATTTTAAAACAATAAGTGAATAAAGAGTAGAGGGGGAATGAGTAAAATAGAGAAGAGAAAACAATAGAGAAAATCAACAAAACCAAAAGTTGGTTCTTGCAGAATGTCAGCAACACTGACGAACATTTAGTTAGATAGACCAGGGAAAAACGAGAGAAGACTTAAGTTACTAAAATCAGGAATTAAAGATGGAATATTATTAGCAACTCTACAGAAATAAAAGGGATTATAAAAGAAAACTATGGGCCGGGAGCGTTGGCTCATGCCTGTAATCCCAATACTTTGGGAGGCCAAGACAGGTGGATCACTAGAGGTCGGGAGTTCGAGACCAGCCTGACCAACATGGAGAAACCCCATCTCTACTAAAAATACAAAATTAGCTGGGCGTGGTGGTGCATGCCTGTAGCCCCAGCTACTCGGGAGGCTGAGGCACGAGAATTACTTGAACCCAGGAGGCGGATGTTGAGGCGAGCCGAGATTGTGCCATTGCACTCCAGCCTGGGCAACAAGAGTGAAACTTCATCTCAAAAAAAAAATAAATAAAAGAAGACTATGAACAACTGTATGCCAACAAATTAGACAACTTAGATGAACAAGATAAATCCCTACAGAAATGCAAACTAGCAAAACTGACTCAAAAAGAAACCGAAAATCTGAATAAGTTTATAACAAGAAATTGAATTAGTAATTTTAAAACTGCCCACCAAAAAAATGCAGGCCCAGATGGTTTTTTTGTTCTGTTTTGTTTGAGATTGAGTCTCGCTCTGTCGCCCAGGCTGGAGTATAGTGGCACAATCTCAGCTCACTACAACCTCCACCTCCCAGGTTCAAGTGATTTCTTGTGCCTCAGCCTCCTGAGTAGCTGGGATTATAGGTGCCCACCACCACACCTGGCTAATTTATGTACTTTTGGTAAAACTGGGGTTTTGCCATGTTGGCCAGGCTGGTCTTGAACTCCTAACCTCATATGATCTGCCCACCTCAGCCTCCCAAAGTGCTGGGATTACAGGTATGAGCCACCATGTCTGGCCTTCACTGGTGAATTCTATGAAACATCTAAAGAAGAATTAATACCAATGTCTCACAAACTCTTTCAACAAATAGATGAAGAAGGAAAACTTTCCAATTCATTTTATGAACCCACTATTATCCTGATGACAAATGCTTCATAAGAAAAGAAAACCACACACTAATATCTCTTATGATGTAGATGCAAAAATCCTCAACAATATACTGGCAAACTAAATTCAGCAACATATAAAAAGGGTATTTTATACTATGACCAACTGAGACTATCCTACAAATAGAAGAATGGTATAACTTTAGATAGTCAATTAACGTATCACACCATATCACGGGATAAAACAAAAATACACGATCATCTCAACAGCTGCAGCAAAAACATCTGACAAAACTCCAACATCCCTTCATGATTAAAAGAAAAAAAAACAAACTCTCAACAAACTAGGAATAAAAGGAAACTTCCTCAAAGAGCATCTCTAAACAACCCACAACTAACATCATAGTTAATGGCGAAAGACTGGATGCTTCCCCTCTAAGATGAGGAACAAGATGAGGATGTCCTCTTTCACCACATCTATTCAACGTTGTACTAGAGATTCTAACCACGGCAACTGGGCAAGACAAAGAAATAAAAAGCATCCAGAATGGAAAGGAAGATGACATGATCTTGTGCATAAAATCATAAGGAATCTACCAAAAAACTATTAGAACTATTAAATGAGTTCAGCAAGGTTGCAGGACACAAGATCAATAACTAATCAATTATATTTCTATATACTTGTAATGAGCAACTCAAAATGAAATTAAGAAAACAATTCCATCTATAATAGCATCAAAAAAATAAAACATTTAGGAATAAATATAACAAAATAAATATAAAGCTTACATACTCTTAAAATCATAAAACATTGTTTAAAAAAATTTAAAGAAGACCTGGCCAGGTGTGGTGGCTCACGCCTATAATCCCAGCACTTGGGAGGCTGAGGAGGGCAGATCACCTGAGGTTGGGAGTTTGAGACCAGTCTGACCAATATGTAGTCTACTAAAACTACAAAATTAGCAGGGCATGGTGGCGCATGCCTGTAATTCCAGCTACTTGGGAGGCTGAGGCAGGAGAATCGCTTGAACCTGGGAAGTGGAGGTTGCAGTGAGCCAAGATTTCACCACTGCATTTCAGCCTGGGCAACAACAGTGAAAACTCCATCTTAAAAAAAAAACAAAAAACAAAAAAAAAACCCCATAAAATTAAAGAAGACCTAAGTAAATTGAAAAACATCCTCATGCTCATGGTTTAAAAGACAGTATTGTTAAAATGACAAAACTCTCCAAACTGAGGTATAGATTCAATTCAACTCTTATCAAAATCTCAGCTGGCTTTTTGCAGACATTGACAAGCTGATCTTAGAATTCATATGGAAATGCAAGAAACCTAGAATGGCCACCTTGAAGAGAGAGGTCTGAGGACTCACATTTCACGTTTGCCAATTTCAAAACGTACTACACAAAGCTACAGCAATCAAGACAATGTGGTACTGGCATAAGGACAGACATACAGGTCAATGGAATACAATTTAGAGTCCAGAAATAAACCCACACATTTATGGTCATTTATTTTCAACGAGGGTGCCAAAATAATTCATTGGGAAAGAACTGTCCTTTCAACAAGTGCCGCTTGAACAACTGAATATCTACATGCAAAAAACCAAAATTTTGGCTGGGCTCAATGGCTCACGGCCGTAATCCCAGCACTTTGGGAGGCTGAGGCGGGAGGATCACCTGAGGTAGGGAGTTTGAGATCAGCCTGATCAACATGGAGAAACTCCGTCTCTACTAAAAATACAAAATTAGCAGGGCGTGATGGTGCATGCCTGTAATTCCAGCTACTCAGGAGGCTGAGGCAGGAGAATTGCTTGAATCTGGGAGGCGGAGGTTGTGGTGACCCGAGATCACACCATTGCACTCCAGCCTGGGCAACAAGAGTGAAATTCCATCTCAAAAAAAAAAAAAAAAAAAAAAAAAGGACAACCTATGGAATGGGAGAAAATATTTGCAAATCACATACTGATAAAGGCCTACTATCCAGAATATACAAAGAACCTTTACAACTCAACAAATCAAATAACTCAGTTTTTAAATGGGCAAAGGATTTGAGTAGACATTTCTCCAAGGAAGATACACAAATTGCCAATAAGCACACGAAAAGATGCTCAACATCAGTAATCATAAGATAAATGCAAATCAAAACCACAATGAGATGCCACTTCACACCCACTAGGATGGGTACAAACAAAACAACAGGTAATACCAAGTGTTGCCAAGGATGTGAAGAAACTGGAACCCTCATACACTGTTGGTGGAAATGTAAAACAGTGCAGCCACTTTGATAAATTGTTGGCAGTTCCTCAAAAAGTTAAACGTAGAGTAACTACATGACCCAGGAATTCCTCTCCAAGGTATATACCCAAGATAAATGAAAACATATACCCATACAAAAACTTATACATGGGGCTGGGTATGGTGGCTCACACCTGTAATCCCAGCACTTTGGGAGGCTAAGGTGGGCTGATCACTTGAGGTCAGGAGTTCAAGACCAGCCTGGCCAACATGGTGAAACCCCATCTCTACTAAAAATTAAAAAATGAGCCAGGCATGGTGGTGCGCATCTGTAATCCCAGCTGCTAGGGAGGCTGAGACAAGAGAATCACTTAAACCCAGGGGGCAGAGGTTACAGTGAGCTGAGATCGTGCCACTGCACTCCAGCCTGGGCAACCAAGCAAGACTGTCTCAAA
Organism: Theropithecus gelada; assembly: GCF_003255815.1. Classification (NCBI taxonomy): domain Eukaryota; kingdom Metazoa; phylum Chordata; class Mammalia; order Primates; family Cercopithecidae; genus Theropithecus; species Theropithecus gelada. Next base: position 69,049,358 of record NC_037679.1, on the reverse strand, counting down.
AAAAAGAAACCCACAAAAACATATACACAAATACACCCAGCAGCATTATTCATAATAGCCAAAAAGTGGGGACAACCCAAATGTCAATCAACTGACAAATGGAGAAACATTTTTGTCTAACAAAACATAGTACATCCATGCAATGGGATATACTCAGTGATAAAAAGGAATTAAGTACCTGAAACATGCTACAACGTAGATGAACCTCAAAACATTATGCTAAGTGAAAGAAAAAACAAAAGGCCACATACGATTCTATTTATATAAAATGTCCAGAATAGGCAAATCTAGAGACAAGAAGTAGGTTAGCAGATTGCCTGGTGCTGGAGGGGTTGGGGAGAAATGAGGAGTGACCGTTACAGGTATGGGGTTTCTTTTTCGGGTGAGGAAAATGTTACAGGCTGGGTACAGTGGCTAACACCTGTAATCTCAGCACTTTGGCAGGCCAAGGCGGGAGGACTGCTTGAGCCCAGGAGTTTGAGGCCAGTCTGGGCAACACAGGGACACATTTTCTCCACAAAAAAATCTTTAAAAATTAGCCAAATGTGGTAGCGCTGGCTTGTAGTCCTAGCTATTTGGGAGGCTGAGGTGGAGCGCTTAAGCCCAGAAGGTCAAGGTTACAGTGAGCTGTGATCGTGCCAACCTAGGAAAGAGAGTGAGACCCTGTCTCAAAAACAACACCAAAAAAAAAAAAAGAAAAGAAAAGAAAAACAAAAATTCTGAAATTTGACAGTAGTGATAGTTGTACAACTCAGCAAATATACTAAAAACCATTGAATAACCTTTAAATGTAGATTATATAAGTGAACTATAATATCTCAATAAAAATGTTTTGAAAATCAATGTGTATGTTTATATATAATACATAAAATGAAATCTCTCATGTACTGTTTGACAAGTTGCTTAATTCCTCCTGAGCTTCAGTGTGCTCGCTTGTAAAACTGAACAATAAAAAAACACCTACCTTACAGTTCTTACAAGGGGAAAGGCCTTAACTTAGCACAGTGCTTGACACCACAGTAAGCGCTGAGAAGAGTTATCTGTTATTATCATACGCCCACACTATGTAGTTTCATATAGCTGTCACTTTCTTCCTAAAAGGGATTTGCTCAAATTGCATTACAGTTATTAGTGGGGCTTAGAATCTTCAACTAATAATATGAGTTCAGAGAACAAGGACTTTCAGAATTTAGCTGGAATTCACTTTTTTTTTTTTTTTTTTTGAGACAGTTTCCCTCTTGTTGCCCAGGCTGCAGTGCAATGGCCCAATCTCAGCTCACGGCAACCTCCGCCTCCCAGGTTCAAGCAATTCTCCTGCCTCAGCCTCCCTAGTAGCTGGGATTACAGGCATGTACCACGCTCGGCTAATTTTGTATTTTTAGTAGAGACGGGGTTTCTCCATGTTGAGGCTGGTCTCGAACTCCCAACCTCAGGTGATCCACCCGCCTCAGCCTCCCAAAGTGCTGGGATCACAGGCGTGAGCCACTGCGCCCAGCTGGAATTCACTTTTGAATTGAAACTGATCATTTAGGTTTTTAAGTTTCTTTAGCCATGAGCTATACCCAAATAAAAATACCCATCCCCCTTTAGGAGTTTCCTTCCTATTTGCTCATTTCAGCCCATCCACTTTTCTTGCTCAAAAGCAAGAAAATTTTTTTTTTTTTTGAGACAGAGTCTCACACTGTCACCAGGGCTGGAGTGCAACGGCGCAATTTTGGCTCACTGCAACCTTTGCCTCCTGGGTTCAATCGATTCTCCTGCCTCAGTCTCCCAAGTAGCTGGGATTACAGGCACCCGCCACCATGCCTGGCTATTTTTCTGTATTTTTAGCAAAGATGGGGTTTCACTATGTTGGCCAGGCTAGTCTTGAACTCTTGACCTCGTGATCCACCTGCCTTGGCCTCCCAAAATACTGGGAGTACAGGCGTGAGCCACTATGCCTAGCCAAAAAAAAAATTTTTTTTTAAGGAGACGGAGTCTTACTATGTTGGCCAGGCTGGTCTTGAACTCCTGTCCTCAAGCACTGCCTCATCTCAGCCTCCTCAATCAAGCCTTCTTTACTATCTTTCCATCCTCCTGCTGAGCTCTGAGGCCAGGCTGCAGAACCAGACAACCGGGCGCCCCTTCCAGCTTCCCCACTAGCCTCAGGTGAATTATCAGATCCCCTGTGCCTTGGTACCTGGCATGCAGGAAGCACTTCATAAACTCACTGTTACCTTTAGGGGGCCTCCAGCAAGAGGCTGCTGGCTAGTCCTCCTTTCAACAGTCAACCGCCCTCACTCCTCTTCACTCTCAGACCATCTTGGTCCTCTGTGGGGCCTCCACCCTGAGTCAGTGGGAACAGGAATCTTGAGGCCAGTTTCCTAAGGTGAGCCTGAGCCCCTGATGACCAAGGGGGCACATGCGGAGAGCAGGCTCTAGGCTCTTCATCTTGGATGCCTAGTCCATGGCTCAGTGACGTGAATCTGTGCCCAGGGGCCTCACCTGGCCTGCTCCGGAGTGGGAACCCCAGGAACGTCCTCCTCTTACCTAGGTGCTGTGCTTTTCACCTGCTGGCTTCCTAACAGGGAGCCTGGCTCTAGAGTCAGGCATCATCTGCCACCCTCCACCTCACACAACCCAGGTTTTCCAAGCCTGTCTAAGGTACACTGACTCACCTTTGTATCTGTCCCCTTCAGTGTTCATGTCTCAGCATCAGTAAGAGGGCCAAAGAAGTTTAACATTTGCTAAGTGGCAAATGACATAAGCAGAACACAGATAGTTTCAACTTCAGCAACCAAGTTCAAGGCCCCACTGAATATTAATGAGCTGATGGGTTAAGAGGCACTTTATTAAATGCCTCTGCTGATCAAACGAAGGCCTGAAATAATCTCGTAGTTGGCAGAGTTACACAACTGCCCGCTATTAGTGAGACAGTGGGATTGGGGCTGGCTCACACACACTCAGAAACATGTGCTTATCCTCTTCATCTGGATAAACTTGATTCTTTCTTGTGTTGCTGTTCCTGGAACAGGAACAAAAAACCTGGAAAAAAATCCTTACAGCTATCGGTGTACATGGCAGCAGAAACTCACCAGCAAACAAAACATTAAGGGAAACAGCCACTTTATTGCTGCGGTGATAAGAATTTTTTGTTTTTTGAGTCGGAGTCTCGCTCTGTCTCCCAGCCTGGAGTGCAGTGGCACCATCTTGGCTCACTGCAACCTCGGCCTCCTGGGTTCAAGTGATTCTCCTGCCTCAGCCTCCTGAGTAGCTGGGATTACAGACGCATGCCACCACACCTGGCTATTTTTGTTTTTTTTTGAGACGGAGTCTCACTCTGTCGCCCAGGCTGGAGTGCAGTGGCTGGATCTCAGCTCACTGCAAGCTCCGCCTCCCAGGTTTATGCAATTCTCCTGCATCAGCCTCCCGAGTAGCTGGGACTACAGGCGCCTACCACCTCGCCCCGCTAGTTTTTTGTATCTTTTAGTCGAGACAGGGTTTCACCGTGTTAGCCAGGATGGTCTCGATCTCCTGACCTCGTGATCCGCCCGTCTCGGCCTCCCAAAGTGCTGGGATTACAGGCTTGAGCCACCGCGCCTGGCCTAGTTTTGTATTTTTAGTAGAGACGGGGTTTCTCTATGTTGGTCAGGCTGGTCTCGAACTCCTGACCTCAGGTGATCCACCCACCTCAGCCTCCCAAAGTGCTAGGATTCCAGGCGTGAGTCACCGCACCTGGCCTTAAGAATTTTTTGTTTTTAATTATGCAATCAATACATCTTCCTTGTAGAAAAACTGGAATATAGAGAAAAGAAGCTTAATCCCCAGGTTTACAAATGATGATTACAATAGCAGCAGCTACTGGTAAATATTGTTTCCAATTACCATATGCCTGCACTTTCAGGTCCATTATCTTCCTTATTTATTCTCCATAATCTTGAAATAAAGTCATTTTTACTGAAAGAAGTATAGTAGGGGTTAAGAATACAGGATTTGGGCAGGGCACAGTGGCTCACACCTGGAATCCCAGCACTTTGGGAAGTTGAGGCAGGCGGATCACTTGAGTTCAGGAGTTCAAGACCAGTCTGGGCACCAAAAGAAGCAGATGCCTAAAAACCAAAATTGGTCATTTTTAAAGTGTCCCAGCTGAGTCTTAGAGTTTTTACCTCTGTACCATGTCTAGTAATAGAAAAGGAATTAAATTATCAGTATACTAAAATGCCTAATGGTGAATCATTTAGTCTGAGGGCATATGTCATATTTCCTTAACTCTTAAATAGTTGCCCTGTCACCTAATTAAGAACGATGACTCTCACAAAAGTTTATCGTATCTAGAATTCTTTTTAAATGAAAAATGTCCAGGCACAGTAGCTCATGCCTGTAATCCCAGCACTTTGGGAGGTAGAGGCAGGCGGACTGCTTGAGGCCAGGGGTTGAAACCAGCATGGCCAACATGATGAAATACCATCTCCACTAAAAATACAAAAATTAGCCTGTAATCCCAGCTACTAAGGAGGCTGAGGCAGGAGAATCGCTGGAACCTGGGAGGCGAAGGCTACAGTGAGCTGAGATTACGCCACTGCACTCCAGTCTGTATGACAGATCGAGACTCCATCTCAAAAAGAAAAGAAAAAAAAAGAAAGAGAAGAAAAGAGGGTAATTTTGGACTCTTGGTGGGGGCTCAACCACCTTAAATATGGCAGGTTGCAAGCACACAGCTTGCAGTACCCATTCATCAAATGGAGTAATGCTAAACTGTCTCAATTTTTGTCAACCGTAAGACAACCAATGCTCCTCTTCCTCTACAATTTCTTGAAAATTATAGCACCAATTTCGAGTCATTCAAAAACCAGGTCTGTAAGACACTGGATAAAATGTATGAAGCCAACAAGAACAACCATACTAGATTTCAGAGATAATCACAAATCCTCATCCTAACTGTTAAGTTTGTTAGCTTGAAACTTCAGGGCACCAATACCTCCCAGAATTGTTGGGATACTTTAAAAGCAGTTTCTCGGCTGGGCGTGGTGGCTCACGCCTGTAATCCCAGCACTTTGGGAGGCTGAGGCAGGCGGATCACCTGAGGTCGGGAGTTCGAGACCAGCCTGACCAACATGGAGAAACCCTGTCTCTACTAAAAATACAAAATTAGTTGGGTGTCGTGGCGCATTCCTGTAATCTCAGCTACTTGGGAGGCTGAGGCAGGAGAATTGCCTGAACCCAGGAGGCGGAGGTTGCAGTGAGCGGAGATCGGGCCATTGCACTCCATCTTGGGCAATGGGGGGGGGGGGGGGGGGAGCAGAGTTTCTCAACCAAGACGCTATTGGATTTGGGGGCTGGATAAGTCTTAGTTGCGGGGGGCTGTCTTGTCCGTTGCAGGATGTTGAGCAGCATAACTGGCCTCTACCCACTACTAGTAGCACCCACTCCCCACTTGCAACAACCAAAAATGTCCCATACATTGCCAAATGTCCCCAGGGGTTCGGGGGTGCAAAATCACCTCCAACTGAGAGTACTACTGCTTTAAAGAGACGGCAATAATGAAAACATTAAAGCATCAAAGCACTTTAGAACAGGAAGGGATTTTAAGGAGCCTGAGAACCAGTGATTCTCAAACTTTGCTAGCGATCAGCCTCCCTGGGGAGTATGTTAAAATGCGGCACCTGGACCTCACCCCAGACCTATCAATAGAGTCAAGTGTTGGGTTTTGCCCCAGCACCAACATCCTCATTCTACAGCTAAGTTAACGTCAGCCAGAGAGGGAAAATGCCTTGCCCAAGGTCACAGTGCGCGTTAGAACCTGGACTCCAAAACCAACCAAGCCCTTCCTTACAACAAGGAGGGTGTGCTATTCTTACGTCTTTGAGGCAGTAGAACCTAAAAATGGTTAAGACGGTGCATTCCGGAGCCAGCCGGCCCGAGTTAAAATCCCGACTTGGCATTTATCAGCGGGGCGGCCTCGCACAAGGCACGTAGCCTCTGAGGACTTCAGTTTCCTTCTCTGTCCAGTGGAAAAGTAACAGTACCTACCCGCCAGCGTTATTGGAAAGGTGAAGAGACAAGATATTAAAAAGCCCGTGGCACAGTAAGCACTCGATACGTGTCCTATTATTAGGACTGTCCCACACCTGCAAAGTGGAAGGGGTCTGGGGATCCCGGGGACAGAGGGCTGGAAATGGGCTCAGGGAGGCGAAACGACCCCCGATTCCCCGAAGTCCCCATCAGGAGTCGGACCCCCGCCCCGCCCCTCACCTGGCCCTGCAACTCCTTCTCGAGCTGCCGGTAGTCGTTTTTCCACACTAGGAGGTGCAGGGGGTAGTGGTCGCTGGCGTCGCAGGCCGAGGACATGGCGAGGAGGCCGTAACCGGGTTCTCGCCGCCCGCCAGCCCCAAGTCTCGGCCCTGGCGGGGTCTCCCGCGCCCGCCCGCCTGCCCTGAGGCCGGCCAGCAAGCGAGCGAAGGGCGCGTTATGCTGCCGGCCGGCTGAGCCGGTCGGGTGCGGGGCGCGCGGGAGGTCAGGGGTCGCGGGCCGGCTCAGTGACCAGGTCGGCCGCGCCCACCCTGCGCCCCGCGGCGTTCCCGCCCGCGCTGACAGCTCGCGGACCGACTTCTGCGGACCTAACTGCCCCAAACAGGGAAGTGCGGAGAGCGAACCACCGCATGCCGCGGCGGGGGTAGGCGACCTCGGGCACCGGGTCCGAGGTCCGCGCCATTGCACCCACCTCCAGCTCACACCGAGAAACCCAGTGCAGAGCACAGAGCAGAGCTGCGGCTCGTTCTTTTGGCCAAAGATCTCCACACGGAAAGTTCCGTCTACCTGTCTCCAGCTTCTTTCCCCCTGCTCCAGCGACCCCATGTGGTTCGGTCCACAACTGGGCCTCTTCCATTGGCTCTACAGTCAGGGGGTGACAACTGAGCCCCAGACCAAACCATTCCAGCTGCCGACACCCTTGCAGCCTTTTTGGAGCAGGGCCGATGCTTCCACGATGGGTCAAAAGCCATTTTGGAAGTGGGCAACACCGGATAATTTTTGAAGGAGGAACTCTAAACCCTGGCGAAGTGGCTTCAAATACAGTATTTGCATAAAAGGGGATATTTCTACTTCATGATTTCTCAACCTCGGCACATATTGAACTGGGCAGTTTTTGTGTGGGGTTGTCCGGTCCTTTGTAGGATGCTGAGCGGTTTCCCTGGTCTTTCTCCCCACTCAATGCCAGTAGCACTCCCCAAAACATGTCTCTCCAGATATTGCCAAATGTCGCCTCGGGGAGAAAAATCGTCCTCAGTTGAAAACCGCTTCTATTTGAACTCCGAACCAGGTTATGATTCAATGGCTACCTATGGTGGTGATTTAGTCCGTGTATGAGTGTAATTTTTAAGCTAGCTTTTTGGATTTGAGGTTATGGCTGAAAGGATTGATAAATAATACACATATTTGACCACAGTCTGCGAATGTGAAGTTTATTCTTTGTGTTTCAGGCACTATGCCTCCTTGACTCAATGAAGAACCAAAACAACTTACAGCTAGCTACTCATGGACTTGAACTTTCTGCTGCTGCTTCAGCTCAGCTGTCTACAACTAGACCACATAGCAGGGTGAAGCTATTTAATGCAGTGTGAAAACATTCCCTCTGCCCTCTGAGCATATGCACATCCAGCTCTTCAGATGCCTGCAACACAGCTGTTCAAGAATCCCAACCTAATCCATTCTCCACAGATGTGGAGCCCAGATTTGTGAGTTGTTAAACCAAAACAGGATGCAGGAGCACCAGGATGGCACCCGGAGACTCTAACCGAGGAATGCGTGGGAATTCTGTGATTATTCCTACATCACACATTCATCACACTGTAGAGATGAACTCCAGACCAGTGCTTTGAGGCCTCTTCCAGCACTTCTCATTCTTTCAGATGCCTTTTGCAACTTAATGTTCTTCTTCTTCATCTTCCCATGTTTTTTGAAAATCTCCCTATCTCATTAATCAGAAAACCCCACAATGACAGGAACCACATCGTTTTGCTTACCAGAGTATCTAAAACCAAAATAGTACCTGGCTCACAACAGGCATTCAATATTTGCGGAATGGAGATCATAGTTGTGTTTATATGTAAGACAGACAATAAGTAATCATTGGTATTAGGGCCACATCTCCTTTCTCCTTCACACTGATTCACCTCATTTCATTGTGTTTATCTCACACTTTTCTGTAAATTATCCCAGGTTAGCTATTCTTAGTCTCAAATTCCACGCATATGAAGAAAAACAGTAATTAGAAAATAATAGCAATATCCATAATTATGGGAGCTACTATTTACTGAGGGGTTACTATCCAGCAGGTATATCACATTTTTCCCATAATTTATTCCATCTGTCCTTAGCAAAAATGAATGTTTAACTTTGCTGGTCACATACAAGTTTTGTTGCATATTCTTCTTCCTCTTTTTCTTTCTTTCCCTCTCTCTCTTCTCCTTCATTTTCATCTGGCAACCCTTTAAAAATGTAAAAATCATTCTTAAGTAGCAAGCCATACAAAAACAAATCATGGACTAGAAGTAAACAATGCGTTATCTTAATTTTGAAGATGAGATTAAAACTGAAGCCTAAATAAGGAATCATCTAATATATTCTTTTTTGTTATTTTTGTTGTCATTGTTGAGTTGTTTTTGAGACAGTCTCACTCTGTCGTCCAGGCTGGAGTGCGGTGACGTGATCTCTGCTCACTGCAACCTCCACCTCCCAGGCTCAAGCGATTCTCACGCCTCAGCCTCCTGAGTATCTGAGATTACAGGCATGCGCCACCACGCCCGGCCAATCTTTTTTTTTTGTTTTTGTTTTTTTTTTTGAGACAGAATGGAGTGCAATGGCATCATCTCGGCTCACTGCAACCTCCACCCCCTGGGTTCAAGCTCCTGCCTCCGCCTCCCAAGTAGCTGGGATTACAGGCACCTGCCACTGTGCCTGGCTAATTTTTGTATTTTTAGTAGAGACGGGGTTTCACCATCTCGGCCAGGCAGGTCTTGAACTTCTGACCTCGTGATCCACCCGCCTCGGCCTCAGAAAGTGCTGGGATTACAGGCGTTTGAGTCACCGTGCCCGGCCAATTTTTGTATTTTTAGTAGAGATGGGGTTTCACTATGTTGCCCAGGCTGGTCTCCAACTCCTGCCTCAAGTGATCCGCCTGCCTCAGCCTTCCAAAGTGTTGAGATTACAAGAGTGAGCCACCGCGCCCAGCCTGGAATCACATAATATACTCTTATTTTACTTTATCTACCTCAGTAAAATGCAAGCTTCATAAGGACTAGAAATTCAGTCTTTGCTCACTGCTGTTTCTCCAGTGGCTGGGACATAGTATAAAACATGGTAAGTACTCGATAAATATTTGTGTTTTTTTTTTTTTTTTTGAGGCGGAGTCTCGCTCTGTCGCCCAGGCTGGAGTGCAGTGGCCGGATCTCGGCTCACTGCAAGCTCCGCCTCCCGGATTTACGCCATTCTCCTGCCTCAGCCTCCTGAGTAGCTGGGACTACAGGCGCCCGCCACCTCGCCCGACTAGTTTTTTGTATTTTTTAGTAGAGACGGGGTTTCACCGTGTTAGCCAGGATGGTCTCGATCTCCTGACCTCGTGATCCGCCCGTCTCGGCCTCCCAAAGTGCTGGGATTACAGGCTTGAGCCACCGCGCCAGGCCGATAAATATTTGTTGAATAAAGGAATGAATCAATGAACTTGACCATTGATTGCCTCAGGAAGGTTGTGGCTGCAGGGTTCTCATCACAAGATATTGCTGCTTCCCCTGGTATTAATCAGTTGGGACGAGGGGAATCTCTGCCAGAGAGGGAGACCCAAATTCAATATTTAAAGGTAGGACAGATGATGCTCCAGCAATCTCCTGCCCTCACTCAAGATGGCGACAAGGCAGCGTGCCCTTTCCGGTCACATGACCTGACACTCGCAGAAGGGCGCCTCCCCGCGCTTGCGTGCTATGCCAAGGCTGCAAGGCACTGAGGGGAGAGGCGCCGCCGTCAGCGCCGCTGCCGCTGGGACCCGTTAGAGCGGAAGCGCCGCCGCCGCCGCCTTTGCTGTCCCCGGGCCTCTAGTTCCCGGCAGGTGGGAGGCGGGAGCCATGTCGAAACGGCTCCGGAGCAGCGAGGTGTGCGCTGACTGCAGCGGGCCGGGTGAGTCGCACCGGCCGGGCCCGCTTCCCTCTGCTTTCCTGGCACGGACCCCTACCCCGGGGCCGCCCACTCAGGTCAGGCGGCATCCTGCGGTCAAGCGTCCGCAGCCCGCTACTAGGGTCTCAACGAAGAGGTCCCGGGGCGGCCTTGGGCCAGGACCTGTCCCGGGCCTGTCAGAGCCTGGCGGGCAGGGGGCCGCCGCCCTCCCAGTACCTCGCGGCCCTCCCTTTCCTCTCGTTCCCTCTAGTTCCCTCCCGTTCCCTCCGTCCCAGGCCAGCTGGGGAGGTGACGGGGGCCAGGGCTGCTCCCCCAACAGAAAGGGGCTTGGGCAATACACAGGAAAGCCAATTACAGAAGTAAAATGCGAGCGTCCTCCCGGCTGCAGCCTCCAGAGGCTGCAGGTGTCACCTCCCACTAGACCCTCTCTCCGCCTGGGTGCCCTGCCCGGGGAGGATGACACTCCCTGAGTCTCGCCAGAGGGTCCCCGTAGATGACTTCCCCGCTCCTGACATCCGACAGCTACTCGGTCGGGGAGAATTGCCAGTAGATCGGGGTCTTCCAGACACAACCAGCACTTAGGAGGCAGTGCGTGTCTCAAGTTTGAGGATCTGAATGGCCTGGGTTCAAACTAGATTTTGCTTCTGACCTTGGGCTGGTGACTTCACTTGGTCACTTGGCTTGATTTCCTCATTTTTTTCGATGAGGATAATCGGGAGTATCACGCTCAGTGGTGAGGATTCAATGAATACTCGTAGGATCATATCATCTAAGGCTTTTCTTTTTTGCGTTATGCTGTCTACAATAGAACACTTGCAGTCCCTTAAAGCTAGAATTGACTATCTAAATCATACGTTGATTACAACTGAAACAAACGCAAAATCACCAGCAATATGGGGCATTGAAACGCTAAACCATTCCTTCATAATGATGCATAACTGTTCATACATAATATTAACATTTAGAGATCAAGCGTGTCTCAGCAATTGCAACTGAATTGTCAGGTCTCTGGATAGATTATTACATGCTGTTTTAGGTGCTTGGATGTATTGGCTTTGAGTTAATTCGAAGGTAACATGGCTTTCTTGGCACAATAGTGTCCGATAAACAATCTTAATCAAATCATTGAACACCACTGGCTTTGCAACTGTTCTGATCTTCAGCTTGTCATTTGGAAGTGAAGACTGATTGTAAATAGAACTGTGATAACTCAAACCTCATGTGGTGGTTTTAATGGCTGGTACAGTGCAGGTGTTACCAGTTTCCTTTGAAGATAGGGAGGGGGTGTGGAGGAGTTTAAAAAGAAGCGTTTTCTAAACCAAGTTAGTGTGAGTTATACAGACTCAAACTCCATCGTTTTCTCTAAAAATGTTATTTGTTCCACTTCCTTATTTTCTTGCCTATTTTCAGTCGAACTTTCTGTGATGTGTTTGACTCACATGTGTCCAGCTTCTAACTTCCTCTTGGAATGCATATTGTTTTGCTTCTTGATGGGGTACGGGGCAAAGCAAAATTGTTCCTCCATTGCCATCCTAAATATACTTTTGCAGCATTTTGTGCATTTCAGAACATTTTCTCTTCCATTGTATCGCTTTAGTTGTTGTCTCATACGCCTGATCTGCAGAGACTTGAGTCACTTCCTTCCTGTTTTGAATATAAGTAGGCTACCTTGAAATATTCTGTGAAATTGAGCAGCCTGGAATTTGTGCTGCCTTTTCTGCAAAACCCTACTGAGAGAATTACCTGTAGGGTTAGGGACCCCTTTGAGATTCTGATGAATGCTAAGGCCTTCTCCCCTAAAATGCACGTGAACGAATTTACCTAAGATTTGTCTAGGGGAGTCACGGACATTTTTGAAGTTCATTTGTGGTGTCCCTGGAGCCCAGGCATAAAGCCTCCAGATGAACTTAAAGGGTTTTACCCAATCTCATTCATACAAACTTATTTTTATTTTACTATGTTATCATTCTAATATTCTTTCCATGGGATTCCGATCCAGGATGCTAAAGTGGTTAGTCGAATACTTGTCTTAATTAATATGTGTTAAATACTTGCTAAAAAAAGAATAGTGCAAATCCTCTGAATGATAAGTGAAAACCAAAGGTATGCTTCAAAACAGTCTTTTTTTTTTTTTGGCCATTAGTGACAGTACTATACCGCAGGAAGCAGTGTTGTTATGCATCTTTGTAGAGCTCCTTCATCTGGACATTTCCAATCTCTGCTTTTTAGGATGATATAGTAATAGTGACAGTTATAATAAATTGAATTATTTTGATTCTGTTTTATGCAAACATTTAACCATGATCACTTCTTAAATATTCTACTTTTTTTTGTGTTTGTTTGTTTTTTTAATGAATCTGGTTCGTTTCAAATACATCACACTCTGAGTTCAATTACTTGACAACTCCATGGAGATTTTCAATACAGTAGTATAGTGGTCACATGAAATGTTCAATGTTTTAAGTATTTCCCATCAAAAACTTTTTCCAGTGATCGTGAATTTCACATCTAGAAAATATCTGAATTACTGAGAAAATAATTTAGAAAAGATATAACAGCTAACGTTACTACTTTACTATGTGTGAGGTACCTCACTGATTCTCTATATCCTCACTATCCTGAGATATGTTATTATTCTCATTTGAGCCATGGTGAAAACTCTCAAAGAAGTAGCTTGTCTGAGATCACTGTGCAAGAAGTGGCAGAGTTGGGGTTCAAACCCTGACTTGCTTGTCTCTAGAGCCAACCCTCTTAACCACCATAGTCACTGGCTCCCAGGATTTGTCTTTGATTGAAAGCCCATAACTTTTCATTATGTGGTTTGAATGGGTTTGAATAAACTTAAAAAATGGTAAAGATGGTGTACATGCATTTTAGAGATTTTTGTGGACATTGAAGAATTTTTAAATGTAACCCTTTGACTAGGCAGCTTAAGTGGCACCTATTGTCACCCCATTGTGAGTCTGATGAAATGTAGGTCTTTCTTTGAGGTTTCAAAGTATTCAGTTTACTTACCCAGATCCATCCTGCTTGCCAAGTATGAAATTATCCCTTGTTTCCAAGGGCATCTAATGAAGCTCTATGATTTTAAAGGGAAGAAAGTATTATACACACACTAAAAATATTACTCATTTTTATTTTACATCTTTGCCTCTGTGAAGCTGCTGTTATTGCAACTTCTTTTTTTTTCAGATCAGTTGCAGGATTGGACTTGGTAGTTTATGTTAAACAAGTAATTGGCTGGGCACGGTGGCTCACACCTGTAATCCCAGCACTTTGGGAGGCCGAGACGAGTGGATCACCTGAGGTCAGGAGTTTGAGAGCAGCCTGGCCAACATGGTGAAACCTCGTCTGTACTAAAAATAACAAAAATTAGCTGAGCTGGTGGCACATGCGTGTAATTCCAGCTACTCGGGAGGCTGAGGCAGGAGAATCGTTTGAACCCTGGAGGCAGAAGTTGCAGTGAGCCGAGATTGCGCCACTGCACTCCATCCTACGGGACGGAGTGAGACTGTCTAAAAAAAAAAAAAAAAAAAAAAAAGAATTTGATGGACATCATAGAACATTTCCTAATGGAAGAGGCCAGGTTTCCCTGTTCTCAGAACCATAGCAGCTGAGTGATTTTATGATTCTGTAACTCGCAGCTTTCTGCTAAGCATATTGGCATCTTGATTCATAGCAGTGAATTAGGACAGCAGTCTTTACACCATTTACTGCAGAAAATGCTATCTGCATAATTCACTGTGAAAATTATATTATCTTGGCCGGGTGCAGTGGCTCACGCCTGTAATCTCAGCACTTTGGGAGGCCGAGGTGGGCAGATCACCTGATGTCAGGAGTTTGAGACCAACCTGACCAACACGATGAATCCCCGTCTCTGCTAAAAATACAAAAATTAGCCGGGCATGGTGGTGCATGCCTATAATCCCAGCTACTTGGGAGGCTGAGGCAGGAGAATCGCTTGAACCTGGGAGAGAGAGGTTGCAGTGAGCCAAGATTGTGGCACTGTACTCCAGCCTGGGTGACAGAGTGAGACTCCATCTAAAAAAAAAAAAAAAAAAAAATTGTATTATCTTGGTTTTTATGGAGATGGATCCAAAATCATTCATCAGTACCCTCTCAATTTGCTTTCTTAGCTTGAATGAAAGAGCATGCATCTGAAATGGTAGATCCACATTAGGGCTACAAACTGTGGCCCTGAACCAGAAAGAAGATAGCTGTTTACCTAAGGCTCCCACTGATGTTTTTAGTCTCAATTAGCATTGTACCTAATCAGCCAAGGTAGGTCATATCATCCGACAAGATAACCAGCTCGATGCGTTGATGAGCATACTAAAACAAAAATGTCTCATTTTTCTGACAAAGCAAACCTCAGTCATCTTTCGCCATCTGGCGGTATAGCAACCTGCTGGTATCCCTGCCACTGAGATTTCACTCTCTTTCCAGATCCTTCCTGGGCATCAGTAAATAGGGGAACGTTTATATGTGATGAGTGCTGCAGTGTCCATCGGAGTCTAGGGCGCCATATCTCCCAAGTGAGGCATCTGAAACACACACCATGGCCTCCAACATTGCTTCAGGTAAAAGATAAGAAGAATTCTCCTGATGGTAATTTACATTTGAGGGCTCATCGTGTTAACAACTAAAATTTCTCCTGGCGTACTTCTTCCATAAGACAAAACTGTTTCATAATTGAATAGAGATGGCATGCCCATCAATGCTACTTATAAATATTATCTGTATTGAATTCATCATTTAAGATTTTTCTTCCTATTTGACATAAATCTTGTCCAAACAGCTCAATTATAGGTACATAGATGGATAGTCATTAAAATGCCTTGGTAATGTTGCACTGTTTACTTTCTAGACTGTCACTAGAAAAAAAATTTTTTTTTTTTTTGAGACGGAGTCTCTGTCATCCAGGCTGGAGTGCAGTGGTGTGATCTCAGCTCACTGCAACCTCTGCCTCCAGGGTTCAAGCGATTCTCCTGCCTCAGCCTCCCGAGTAGCTGGGATTACAGGCGCCCGCCATCATGCCCGGCTAATTTTTGTATTTTTAGTAGAGAAGGGATTTCACCATGTTGGCCAGGCTGGTCTCGAACTCCTGAACTCAAGTGATCTGCGCCTCAACCTCTCAAAGTGCTGGGATTACAGGAATGAGCCATCGTGCCCAGCCAGTAGTCCATCTCTTCTATGCATGATAATGAATGTTTCTGAAAGCTACTGCCTGAGAAACTTTTCTTTAATGTACTTATTCCTGAGTACCTGCTAATATTTTTAGAACATGTTTTTCTGCTTTGATAGTGGCATGGGCTGGGATTCCTCAGAAACTTCTGAAACATTTTAAGTTTTCTTAAAGTTCTGTTACTAGTCAGAGAGACCAAATTAAATTAATATGTTTTGATTGCATGTAGAATACCCTGTTAAATGGGCTCTTTGTTTTATTTGGGGTCCAATGTCATGTCACCTTTACTTCTATTTTGGGGTACACATTCTTCAAGTTCTCTTGGAACTCAAGGTTAAATGTGTGTTTTGCCTTCATTTGTCTTGATTAGACATTTCTCTGAATCTCTGACAGCTGCACATATCCCTTAAACTTGCCTGTGTGAACCAAGGAGCCAAAACAAGTGGGTTTGGATCTCTGATGTGAAAATAACTACACTGCTGTAAAAAACAGATGGGGCTGTTTTAGGAGTCATGCCTTGAAATGAAATTTGGAGATATGATTTATTACTAACTTTTGCTTAGAAGTTTCTAACAGCTCACGCTCATGTGAAAGGGGCTGTGTACTGCTCTCAGGTCTGTCTGTGTTTACAAAGCCAGATTGTATTATAGAATCTCAGTAAAGTCCAGAGATGAGTAGTTTAGAATGCCAGAGTTGACCCTAAAGCAACAATTCCCCAAATGTGGAACCACCAGTGGTATTCAAGACAGATGTAGATAATACATGGTTTTTTTAAATGGTTGCATTATTTTACTGTGTATAGGAAAGCTATAACTAGCACATCAAACTGTAGTTGTTTTTAAAAGTAAGTGGCTTTAAAGACAAATATTATGTGAATAATATAGACAGTACATGGGTCGTTAAGAATCTTGAAAATAGTGTTTAATTAGGTTTGGGAAACCCTGCTCTAAGGTGTCAGAGTGCTTGTCTTTCATACTGTATAAGAACAGTTCGGTCACACTTCTTTAGGTATTTAAGTATCCTACTAGTCAAAGCTGAATCCTGCATACAGATTGATCATCTTTCTCATTCTCAAATCAGAAAACAGTGATATGAATGATATTCCTAACATGAGTGTTTATAATAGGACTTTGTTTACCCTGTTCAGTCACTGATCCCCATTGAATATTTGTGAAAAGAAATGAAAGTCTTATGTTGTCTGCTTGGTTTTAGATGGTTGAGACCTTGTATAATAACGGTGCTAACTCTATATGGGAGCATTCTTTGCTGGACCCTGCATCTATTATGAGTGGAAGACGTAAAGCTAATCCACAGGATAAAGTACAGTGAGTGGAATGTTTATAAATACTTTTATTTCTTCATAACAAATGGGGCCCACTGAAAGGAGTGCAGCTATTTTTGGTCAGTCTCCACAAGGGCAGCAGAGGAGGGGGTTACCCTAGTCATACATCAGGCTCTTTGCTATTAGAAATGCAGAATGGGGTGGGGCAGGACCATCTGTTTAGCATGGCCGCCCGGCAGGAGTAAGTGGCTTCCTCAGTTGCAAACCATGGCTTGGAGTCTGTAAATGTAATCAGATTTAAACGTATACTCAAATAAGAGGCGATCAGACCAGAAATCTAGGTTTGGGCACCCTTCTGCCTGTTGCCTCACCTGTAAGATGGGACTAAATGCTGCTTTCTCCCAAGGTTGCTATGTCAGTTCAGACAATTACACAGAGAAGAGGGCTACTATAAAAAGCAGGCACTCTGCCGTCCCAGCCATTATAATGACTAATGTATGTTTTCAAACTTCAGGTCTTAAACCTTGCTGAAACTTACTTGAGCATTGTTCATTTTATTCTCAAGTGGGGGATGTGGGTCACTTCCTCTTCTTTTTACAGTACAAAGAATGGGGATTGTTGTATCTGAACGAGTGAACTGTTTTCTTTTTTGTTTTTGAACCAGTCCCAATAAAGCGGATTTCATCAGAGCCAAGTATCAGATGTTAGCATTCGTCCATCGCTTGCCCTGCCGGGATGACGATAGTGTGACTGCCAAAGATCTTAGCAAGGTGGGTCACACCTTTTAAAATTCCTAAAAGAGCTGGCTAAGACAGCATATTGTTTTATTTGAAAAAAAAAAAAAAAAGTTTGGTTGTGGGTTTTGTTTTTTTTTTTTGTTTTTTTTTTTGGAGATGGAGTCTTGCTCTGTCACCCAGACTGGAGTGCAGTGGCACAATCTCGGCTCCCTGCAGCCTCTGTCTCCCAGATTCCAGCAATTCTCCTGCCTCAGCCTCCTGGGTAGCTGGGATTACAGGTGCATGCCACCATGCCTGGCTAAGTTTTGTATTTTTGGTAGAGACGGGGTTTTACCATGTTGGCCAGGCTGGTCTCGAACTCCTGAGCTCAGGTGATCTGCCTGCCTTGGCCTCCCAAAGTGTTGGGATTGCAGGCATGAGCCACCACACCCGGCCAGGGTTTTTTGGTGTTTTGTTTTTTTTTTGTTTTTTTGAGACACAGGGTCTTGCTCTGTCGCCCAGGCTGGAGTGCAGTGGTGCAATCACGGTTCACTGCAGCCTTGACCATCTAGGCTCTAGCAGTCCTCCCACATCAGCCTCCCGAGTAGCTGGAACTACAGGCGCATTACCATGCCCAGCTAGTATTTTTTATTTTTTGTAGAGACAGGTTCTTGCTGTGTTGCCCAGGCTGCAAAAAGTTTTTAAAGTAAGAAAAACAAAAACTAAGTTCTGCACATTAAGTAATGAATAGCTTTTTTTCCCAATTGGGTTCATCTTTAATCTGAATTCAAATGGCAGCCATTCATGTAGTGGAGGCACAGGGCAAAGAGGAAAAGTAAGTCTCTAGAAGGCTATTTGTGTTTTTCCAATATGGCTTTTAAATTATATTTTGATAAGTTTTTTGTTTGTTTAACTTTGAAATAGGAACCATCTCAGAGTTGTTTCTAGAAGGGACTAGAAAGTTTATAGGACAATTGTTTCTTTTTAATAAGGACTAGAAAAAGTACTAAAGGAAGGGGACTTACTTCTTCAGGTTTCCAGGCTGAACAATGAGTATGATCTTCGGAAAGCAATGTGTGACTCACAAAGCTATAGTTCACAGAATGGTTTATCATACTTGTAAAACGAGTGAGGTGGTTTTCTTTATGTGGGCCTTCGCATGTTTTTGAGAGATGCTGTAAGAAGTGTGCATATTTATTTTCAAAGCACTGCCTTGGATAAATGCTTACTCACACAGAGCTTGAGGACTTACTAGTCATAATTTTTTTTATTACTTTTTGGCCGGGTGCGATGGTTCACGCCTGTAATCCCAGCACTTTGGGAGACTGAGACCGGCAGATCACTTGAGCTCAGGAGTTCGAGACCAGCCTGGGCAACATGGCGAAACCCCGTCTCTACAAAAAATAACAACAATTAGCCGGGTATGGTGGCACGTGCCTGTAGTCCCAGCTACCCGGGAGCCTGAGGTGGGAGAATGACTTGAGCCCAGGAGGTGGAGGTTGCAGTAAGCTGAGATTATACCACGACACTCCAGCCTGGACGACAGAGCAAGACCCTGTTTCAAAAAAAGAAAACTTTTTCTGCATTTATTGAGATGATCATGTGGTTTTTGCTTTTGCTTCTATTTATGTGGCAAATTACATTTATTGATTTGTGTATGTTGAACCAGCCTTGAATCTCAGCAAAAAAGCCTACTTGATCATGGTAGATTAATTTTTTTTTTTTTTTTTTGGAGACGGAGTGTTACCCTGTTGTCTGGGTTGAAGTACAATGGCGCGATCTCGGCTCACTGTAACCTCGGTCTCCCAGGTTCAAGGGATTCTCCTGCCTCGGCCGCCCAAGTAACTGGGATTACAGGCGTGTGCCACCAGGCCTGGCTAATCTTTTGTTTTTTTTTCTTTGAGACGGAGTCTTGCTCTGTCACCCAGGCTGGAGTGCAGTGGCGCAATCTTGGCTCATTGCAAGCTCTGCCTCCCGGGTTCACGCCATTCTCCTGCCTCAGCCTCCCGAGTAGCTGGAACTACAGGCATCCGCCACCATGCCCAGCTAATTTTTTTGTATTTTTTTTTTTTTTTTTTTTGAGAGACAGGGTTTCACCGTGTTAGCCAGGGTGGTCTTGATCTCCTGACCTCATGATCCACCCGCCTTGGCCTCCCAAAGTGCTGGGATTACAGGCGTGAACCACCACACCTGGCCATTTTTTGTATCTTTAGTAGAGACGGGGTTTTGCCATGTTAGCCTGGCTGGTCTCAAACTCCTGACCTCGTGATCCGCCTGTCTCAGCTGCCCAAAGTGCTGGGACTACAGGCGTGAGCCACTGCGCCCAGCCACGGTGGATTAACTTTTGATGTGCTGCTGGATTCGGTTTGCTAATATTTTATTGAGAGTTTTTTTTTAAAAATCTGTGTTCATCATGGATTTTGGCCTGAAGTTTTCCTTTTTTGTTGTGTCTCTGCCTGATTTTGGTATCAGGCTGATGTTGGCTTCACAGAATGAGTTAGGGAGGAGCCTCTCCTCTTTGATTGTTTGGAGTAATTTCAGTAGGATGTTAGTTCTTCTTTGTATGTCTAGTAGAATTTGGCTGAGAATCTCTTGAACTGGGGAGATGAAGGTTGCAGTGAGCCGAGATCATGCCACGGCACTCCAGCCTGAATGACAGAGTCTCACTCTATTGCCCAGGCTAGAGTGTAGTGGCACAATCATGGCTGACTGCACCCTCAACCTCCCCAGGCTCAAATGATTCTCCCATCTCAGCCTCTCAAGTGGCTGGGATCACAGGCATGTGCCACCAAGCCTGACTAATTTGTGTGTGTGTGTGTGTGTATGTGTGTGTGTGTTTGTGTGTTTTGTTTTTTGTTTTTTTGAGATGGAGTCTCACTGTGTCACCCAGGCTGGAGTGCAGTGGCACGATCTCGGCTCACTGCAATTTCCACCTCCTGGGTTTAAACTATTCACCTGCCTCAGCATCCTGAGTAGCTTGGATTACAGGTGCCCGCCACCACACCTGGCTAATTTTTTTTGTATTTTTAGTAGAGACAGGGTTTCGCCATGTTGGCCAGGCTGGTGTTGAACTCCTGACCTCAAGTGAACTACCCCCCTCAGCCTCCCAAAGTGCTGGGATTACAGGCATGAGCCACCACGCCCGGCCAATTTTTGTCTTTTTTTGAGAGATGGGGTTTCACCCTGTTGTCCAGACTGGTCTCAAATTCTTCGTCTTAAGCAGTCTGCCTGCCTTGGCCTCCCAAAGTGCTGGGATTACAGGTGTGAGCCACTGTATCCGGCCTTCCCCCCCCCCCCCTTTTTTAATCCCCAGCAGAATCTGGCTGAAGAATTCAGAATTTGAAATTTTGCATAGAAATGCATACACTTGCTACTTCCATTGGTTAATAAGACTTGGTATGTGTTGGGTTTTTTTTTCTTACCATAGTTTTAAAAAATTAGGCACAGTGGCACATGCCTGTAATACTAGCTGCTTGGGAGGCTGAGGTGGAAGGGTTGCTTGAGCTGAGGAGTTCAGTCCTGCCTGGGCAACATAATGTGACCCTGTGTTTAAAAAACAAACAAACAAACATAACTATTTTAAAAATTAAACAAGACTTAGAAGAAATAAATGTTAGAGTAGATTTCTTAATTCCTGTGATGAGGGTTACTGCATCTTGGACAATTCTAGGTTAGATTTGAAAGGAAGGCAACTCATCTTCTGAATATATAAGAGCTTTTCTGCAGTAGTACAGAATTCGGTATATCACGGGCCTTTTCCTACCCTGAAATACTTTATTAAAGCATATTATACAGGCCAAGAATAATGTGACAGAGAGGGTATTGTATAAGGCAGGATCCTGTAGCTTACACAGTATAGAATTTGAAGTCCTAAAGCCGTAATTACAGTAACAACTAATAGTAATAACCGTTATTATAGCATTTGTATTCTTTGAGCACTTTATTATATCACTAAATCCTTATCATAACCCTGTGAATAAGGCACAGTAGCTCATGCCTGTAATCCCAACACTTTGGGAGGCCAAGGTGGGAGAATTGCTTCAGCTCGTAAGTTCGAGACCAGCCTGGGTGACATAGTGAGACCTCATCTGTATTGAAAAAAAAAATTAGGAGGGCGTGGTGGCCAGTGCCTGTAGTGCCAGCTATTTGGGAGGCTGAGGTAGAAGGATTGCTTGAGCCCAGCATACTGAGGCTGCAGTGAGCCATGATCACTCCACTGCACTCCAGCCTGGATGACAGAGCAAGCAAGACCCTTTCTAAAAAGAAAAATGCCACCTTTTATAAATTTTGTTTTTTTTTTCTGGATAGGGTCTTGCTCTGTCGCCCAGACTGGAGTGCAGTGGCATGATCACAGCTCACTGCAGCCTCCACTGCCCAGGCTCAAGTGATCTTCCCATCTCAGCCTCCCTAGTAGCAGGGACTACAGGCGCACATGCCACTACATCCAACTAATTTTCGTATTTTTTGTAGAGCCAGAGTCTTGCTATGTTTCCCAGGCTGGTCTCAAACCCCTGGGCTCAAGTGATCCTCCCACCTCAATGCCCCAAAATGCTGGGATTATAGGCATGAGCCACTGCATCTGGCCATTGTTGACATTTTTGAGATGAGGAAAGTGAGGTTCAGATTGCTTAAAGCTCTTTCTCTAGCCCACACAGTTTGAAGTGGGTATAGTTTGAAATTCAGGTCTGTCAGACATCAGAACCACGCAGTCACGTTTTCACACAGTCCTACCTCTCACTCAGGTTCTGGTTGTGCCACTTCTTAGACAAGTCATGCATTTGGGCAAATCAGCCTTCACAGCCCTAGTTTCCTTATCAGTAAAGTGGCCTGACCCCATCTTATAGCCCAGGGACGGTTGTGACTGGCAAAGGAGAGACTGGTCCATGCACTTTACCGAGACAAATAAAGATTATGTGTTACTGATGTAACATATATTAAAATGATCTATCTACTGCTCTAGGACATCATTCTTTACACCTCTAACCATGATTCCTTTCTTGTTTCTGTGTTTTTCAGCAACTCCATTCAAGCGTGAGAACAGGGAATCTTGAAACCTGTTTGAGACTGTTGTCTTTAGGAGCACAAGCCAACTTCTTTCATCCTGTAAGAAAACATCAATTGCTTCAGGTATTGAAACTAAGTGAGTTGTGTTCATGTAGCTTTATTTAATGTGCTCTTTTGTCTACTTTTTATTAATGATTCTTAGGAAAAAGGAAACACCCCACTCCATGTTGCCTCCAAAGCAGGGCAGATTTTACAGGCTGAATTATTAGCAGTATATGGAGCAGACCCAGGCACACAGGATTCTAGTGGGAAAACTCCTGTTGATTATGCAAGGTAAGAGACCTAGATTCTTGCAACTTCTCTCTGGAATTTTTTTGTTGGGTATGATTCCTTGTTAAGTAGCTAAGTTGTATATGTTAACATTTAACCCCTTTAAAGATTTATGTTACTTTATTTTACAGATGAAGACATTTCAAATGCATATAAGCTCAGCCTGGCAAAGTTGAGGAAGGCTAGAATCATGAACCAGTGTGCTAAACTTCCAGTCTTTTACTTGATCCTTTATAACACAGTGGTATTTGAGCTATAGTCAGATTCCAAATCAAGTATGAAGAATTACAGAATGCACTCTTCTGGTTTTTTTGAGACGGAGTCTCGCTCTGTCACCCAGGCTGGAGTGCAGTGGGGCCATCTCGGCTCACTGCAAGCTCCGCCTCCTGGGTTCACGCCATTCTCCTGCCTCAGCCTCCTGAGTAGCTAGGACTACAGGCGCCCACCACCACGCCTGGCTAATTTTTTTGTATTTTTAGTAGAGACGGTTTCACCATGTTAGCCAGGATGGTCTCCATCTCCTGACCTCGTGATCCACCAGTCTCAGCCTCCCAAAGTGCTGGGATTACAGGCGTAAGCCACCGCGCCCAGCCACACTCTTCTATTTTTTAATACTCTTAGTTATTGCTTGAACTTAAAAGCAAATCTATACATAGATATGTGATTAAACAATATAGTAAAATGTTAATTGTAAGGTTTGGGTAGTAGACATCTAAGTGCTCACTCTAGGCTGGGCGCGGTGGCTCACACCTATAATCCCAACACTTTGATGGTACAAGGCAGACAGGTTAGTTGAGGCCAGAAGTTCGAGACCAGCCTGACCAACATGGTGAAACTCTGTCTCTACTAAAAATACAAAAAAAAAAAAAAAAAATTGGCTGGTCATGGTGGCAGGCGCCTGTAATCCCGCTACCTGGGAGGCTGAGGCAGGAGAATCACTTGAACCTGGGAGGCAGAGGTTGCCATGAGCCAAGATCACGCCACTGTACTCCAGCCTGGGTAACAGGGCGAGACTGTCTCAAAAAAAAAAAAAAAAAGTGCTCACTGTAAAATGCTTTAAATTTTTCTTTATTAATGCCGTCCTTGAAAAATTATAGGTTAGTCTTGAATATTATTTAAATATTCAATTAAATTGGATATCAATTAAATGGCCAAAGATCAATCATCTTTCCTTCTTTTTCCAAAGTACCTTTATTAACTGTGAAGCACAATGCTCTGCTCCACAGAGGATAAAATGGGCAAATAACAAAACTCTGCCTTCCCAAAATTTACTCTCTTGGAAAAGATGATTCATGAATGCCTGAAAGAGTTCAAGGAGGCAAGACCATGTGTGATTCATTGCCAAAATAGATAATTGGTCTTAAAAAGCATATATAGGGTTTCTTCATTTTGGTCCAAATCATTTGAGAAATTTCTTCAGTTGGTCTTGAAGAATGGGTTGGATTTGAATGTGTGAAGGAGGAGCTAAAGCATTCCAGGTAAGAGGAAAGGCAGGAGTCAAGATCAGGAGGCAGGGAGGGACAAAGTGTGTTCAGCACAGCAGGAGACCTGGCTGGAAAGAACAGAGTGGGTCTGGGAATAACAGCAGGAGTACAGTATTGCACGGTGCTTCATTATTTCACACAGCGCTAAAAAAGAAAAGAGCTCAGCCAATTATGGTGTATCATCAATTATAGAATATTTCCTGATTTCAAAGATACTAAAAAATGAAAGAATAAGATGTGACTCTCACAGATCAAAGCTGTGTGGTAGGTCGGAGGGTGTTGTGAGTGCCTTGAATGGTCGGGAGAGAAGCTGACTGAAACTATCAGGTTGGTGCAAAAATAATTGCGGTTTTTGCCATTACTTTTAAGGACAAAAACCACAAAATATACTTGATCTTGGAAGAGAGCCCTGGGTAAATAATACTTATTATCATTTACCATGGGATTTTCACACTTGTACCTTGCATATAATAATCTCAATATAATTTGTTTGAATCCTTGTTACCAAAAGGATTCTAAGCAGCTTAAATATTTCATGAATGTTGAAAGGTAAATTTAATATTTTCTGTTATGCAAATTGAAGATAAGGAGACAGAAGTAGCTACAGGCATGAGCTGTGCATTAGGTTGGCCTGTCTGTCACTGATTTGAAGTCTTTGAAGTGGTTACTAGACTGTCATCCAGAGTCAGACTGGCTGCATCGGCGTCACCTAGGGGAAGGACTTTCTTCAACATACTGGGCCCTGGTCCCATCCTGTCCCCACTGATTCAGAATTTCCAAGGATGGGGCCTGCACATGGTATATTCCTAGAAATGTGCTAGTTAATTTTTGAGAACCTCTACCCTAAACCATTGATTAATTTCATTTTTTTACTTCATTAAATTAAGTCATTCTTTATCCTTCCCTCTCATAAATCTTTGAATTTCTTATTAAGTATTCTATTTTGTGCCTTAATAAAGGAAAGGGGATAGTTCAGATGGTGAAAACAGTTTATAAAAGTGGGATGCAAAGTAGACTTCAGAAATCTACCTCCCACGACAAGGTTGATTATTCTAAAAAGCCTTGTGTGATAAACTGCTCAGGTGTCTCTCTTTATACTTCTCCATTTTAAAGCCAGTGAATAGTGAGTAATATAAATGGTACTTTGTTTTCTCTTGGTAGGCAAGGAGGGCACCATGAGCTGGCAGAGCGCCTTGTGGAAATACAGTATGAGCTGACGGACAGACTAGCCTTCTATCTCTGTGGCAGGAAACCAGGTGAGTGGACGGAGAATGACTGCTTCACATCTCCAGTCAGGAAGGTTCTAGAAAAACAAGTCGGGACACTATTTTTTTATGACCTCCTCTACTTTAACATATCCCTGAGAAAGCTGTAAATATGGGTTCTAATTTGAAAGGATAACTACAGAATTGTCAGTTACATGTAAAAGATACGAAGTTGGACAAATCTTAGATTTTTCATTTTTAAAACTTCAGCTCTAGAGAAATAACTTATTTCAAGAATCAGATTGAATAATCAAAGCAAAATTGAATGGTTACCACAGTTCTTGAACTTGGTGGGAGTAAATGCAGGAGTAAAGCAATAACCTTTGTAGTTATTTGAAAAATTCTTCCTAAGGAATGGAAAAAAAGTCCAGAAATAAACTTTGTCAAAGCCAAGTTGGCTATTTGGGATATGGAACAGGGGGCCAGCAAACCATGGTCTGTAGCCCAAATCTAGCCAGCTACTTGTTTTATTAAATGAAGTTTTGTATTGCGCCACTGCCCTTCAGCCTGGGTGACAGAGTAAGACTTGTCAAAATAAATCAATCAATCAATCAATCAATCAATCAAGCAAGCAAGCTTTTGCCGGGTGCAATGGGTCATGCCTGTAATCCTAGCACTTTGGGAGGCCGAGGCAGGAGGATTGCTTGAGCTCAGGAATTCGAGACCAGCCTGGGCAAGAGGGGTGAGACCCTGTCTCCACAAAAAAGTTTTTTTAAAAATTAGCCAGGCATGATGGTGCACGCCTGTAGTCCCAGCTACTTGGGAGGCTGGGACTTGAGCCCAGGAATTGAAGGTGGCAGTGATCTATGTTTGTGCCACTGCACTCCAGCCTGGGTGCAGTGACAAAGCAAGACCCCCATCTAAAAAATAAATGAATCAAGTTTTATTGCAAGAGAGCTATGCCCAATTACTTATACCTTATATATGGCTGCTTGCACATAACAACAGCAGAGCTGAATAGGTTAAGTCATTGCAACAGGCCACAAAGCCTAAAATATTTACTATTTGGCCCTTTAGAGAAAATATTGGCCAATCCCTGATGTACAACCTTCACATACATGTATGCAGTGGTTCTCCATCCTGGTTGTACAATAGAGTTAAGAGCCTCTGGTGAAGTTTCAGTTGTGGGTGAGATGGAGTAAGCACACCCCACCATGTCTCCTGCAGAATAGAACTAATAGACGTGGACCAAATGCTTGGAGTAGCTAGCTAAAGACTCTGAAAAATAAATCCTAGTTGGTGAATTAGGGAACTCAAAGTGCCATCAGCTGGTGGTGAGTGTCCTCTTAGTCTTACTTCTGATAGGACTTCAATAACAGCCTGAAACCTGGAAGTACATAATGAGTGCAAAAAAGCCTTTTTCTGCCAGGTGCAGTGGCTCACACCTGTAATTCCAGCACTTTGGGAGGCTGAGGTGGGCGGATCACGAGGTCAGGAGATCAAGACCATGCTGGCCAACATGGTGAAACCCTTCTCTACTAAAAACACAAAAAAATTAGCTGGATGTGGTGGCAGGCGCCTGTAATCCCAGCTACTTGGGAGGCTGAGGCAGGAGAATTGCTTGAACCCGGGAGGCAGAGGTTGCAGTGAGCCAAGATTGCGCCACTGCATTCCACCCTGGGCAACAGAATGAGACTCCATCTCAAAAAACAAAAAAGCCTTTTTCTGGTTAAAGAGCAGGAAATGGGACTCCTACAGGACAGAGAGGAAGGGGATTCGCCTGGAGGTTTTTCCTCCTCCTCCTCCCTTTTTCTGATCTCTCCCATCCAGACCCTAGGCAAGCCTGTGGCTGCAATAGCAGCAGCAGCAGTGGCAGTACAGATTCCTAAATCTCTGAGCAAGAGGATGAGGGGGGATCCTGATTGCTTTTCTTTTTCTCTCTATTCTCTCACCATCTGCCCAGGAGGCAGAACCTCACCTGGTCAGTTGCCTGCTAAGACAAAAATATTAACATTTTTGCATAAAGTTTAAAGAAGACCCAGAGTCTCATAACATTCACAGTGTCCAGGATACCATCCATAATGACTTGACATATGAGTAATTCTCATGTACTTGCAAGGGAAGGCAGTCAACAGATGCCAACCCCAAGATGACACAAATGTTGGAGTTATCAAAGATTTTAAAGCAGCTAGTAAGACCATGCTATAAGAAGTAAGAGCAAACATTCCTGAAACAAACAGGAATATAGAAAGTCTCATCAGAGAAATAGAAGATACAGAAGAGAACCAAATAGGAATATTAGAACTGAAAAATACAAACACTAAAAATTTAAAACTCACTGGATGGGCTTAATAGAAGACTAGAGATGACAAAGAAAGTCAGTGAATTGAAAACAGATCACCAGAAATTATCTGGTTTAAGCAACAGAGAAGAAAAAAGAGTAGGAAGAAAAAACTGAACAGTCTCAGGGACCTGTGGGAAAATACTAGAATGTCTGACATTTATGTCATTGGATTCCCAATAAGAGATGAGAAAGAGTGGTGTGTGCAGAAAAAGTATTTGAAGAAATATTGGCAAAAAAAGTCCTCTAATTTTAGGGCAGGTTCAGTGGCTCACACCTGTAATCCCAGCACTTTGGGAGGCCGAGGTGGGCGGATCATTTGAGGTTGGGAGTTCGAGACCAGCCTGGCCAGCATGACAAAACCCCATCTCTACTAAAAATACAGAAATTAGCCAGGCATGTTGGTGTGCACCTATAATCTCCGCTACTCGGGTGGCTGAGGCACAAGAATCACTTGAACCTAGAAGGTAGAGGTTGCAGTGAGTCCACAGTCCAGATGGTGCCACTGCACTCCAGCCTGGGCAACAGAGTGAGACTCTATCTTAAAAAAAAAAAAAAGTCTAAATTTGGTGAAAGACGTAAACTTACAGATTCAAGAAACTTAGAAAATTCCAGAGAAGATAAACTCAAATCCACACTTGAGACACATCAGAATCAAACTGCTGAAAACTAAAGTTGAAGAAAACATCTTGAAAGCAGCCAGGAGAAAGTAATACATAACATATATAGAAAAACAATGATTTGAATGATTATGGATTTCTTATCAGAAACTATGGAGATGAGAAGGAAATGAAATAATACTTTGGTTTTGTTTGTTTGTTTGAGATGGAGTCTCTCTCTGTTTCCCAGGCTGGAGGGCAGTGGTGCAATCTCGGCTCACTGCAACCTCTGCCTCCCAGGTTCAAGCAATTCTCCTGCCTCAGCCTCCTGAGTAGCTGGGATTACAAGTGCCCGCCACCACGGCTGACTAATTTTTGCATATTTAGTAGAGAATGGGGTTTCATCATGTTGGCCAGATTGGTCTCGAACTCCTGACCTCATGATCTGCCCACCTCAGCCTCCCAAAGGGCTGGAACTGCAGGCATGAGCCACCGCGCCCGGCCAGAATAATACTTTTTAAATTATTGTTATTTTGAGACAGGATCTCACTCCATCCCCTAGGCTACAGTGCAGTGGCGTGATCTCAACTCACTGAAACCTCAACCTCTTGAGCTCAAGTGATCTTCCCACCTCAGCATCCACAGTAGCTCAGACTACAGGTGTGCGCCACTGTGCCCAGATAATTTTTGTATTTTTTGTAGAGATGGGGTTTCACTATGTTGCCTAGCCTGGTCTTGAATTCCTGAGCTCAAAATCCGCCCACCTTAGCCTCCCAATGTGATAGGATTAAACGCGTGAGACACTGATCCTTTTTTATTATTATTATTATTTTTTTCTCATCTTCTTTGTGATGGTAGAAACAATACTTTTAAAGTGCTAAAAGAAAAGAGCTGTCGCCGGGCGCGGTGGCTCAAGCCTGTAATCCCAGCACTTTGGGAGGCCGAGGCGGGTGGATCACGAGGTCAGGAGATCGAGACCATCCTGGCTAACATGGTGAAACCCCGTCTCTACTAAAAATACAAAAAACTAGCCGGGCGTGGTGGCGGGCGCCTGTAGTCCCAGCTACTCGGAGGCTGAGGCAGGAGAATGGCGTGAACCTGGGAGGCGGAGCTTGCAGTGAGCCGAGATCGCGCCACTGCACTCCAGCCTGGGTGACACAGCGCGAGACTCCGTCTCAAAAAAAAAAAAAAAAAAAAAAAAAAGAGCTGTCAACCCAGAATTCCATATCCAATGAAAATAACCTTTGGAATGAAGGCAAAATAAGGATATTCTAACAGGGAAAAAAAAAATAAGAGAATTATTATTTACTTTAACAGAAATGCTAGAGAAAGTTCTTTGAGTGGAAGGGAAATGATGCCAGAGGGAATCTTGGAACTTTAGGAATGAAAGAAAAACAACAGAAATGTTAAAGATCTGGCAGAGTAAGACCCTGTCTCAAGAAACAAACAAAAAGTTGAAATTGTCATACATATCTTAAAGCTATAACATTGTCAGCCAGTCTCAGTAGTTCAAGCCTGTAATCCCAGCACTTTGGTAGGCCGAGGCAGGCGGATCACCTGAGGTCAGGAGTTTGAGACCAGCCTGACCAACATGGTGAAACCCTGTCTCTAGTAAAAATACAAAAATGAGCCAGGCATGGTGGCATGTGCCTGTAAATCCAGCTACTCAGGAGGCTGAGGCAGGAGAATCACTTGAACCTAGGAGGGAAAGGTTACAGTGAGCCAAGATCGTGCCACTGCACTCCCACCTGGTGACAGGGAGACTCTGTCTCAAAAAACAAAAAAATAAATTGTCTAGTGGGGTTTTCAGCATGTATCAGTGTAATACATTTGACAATTATAACATAAAAGGGAGTAGGGTAAAAGAAATAGAATGGTAAGATTTCTGCCTTCTGGAAATGTAAAATAGGATTTCTAAGTAGACTGAAAAGTTAGGTGTATGTACGTGTGTGTGTGTGTGTGTGTGTGTGTGTGTATGTATGTATGTGTGTGTGTATGTATATAGAGAGAGAGTAATTTCTACCACAACCACTAAAAGAAGACTACAGGCCTGGCATGTTGGCTCACGCCTGTAATCCTAGCACTTTGGGAGGCTGAGGTGGGCAGATCATGAGGTCAAGAGATCAAGACCATCCTGGCCAACGTGGTGAAACCCTGTCTCTACTAAAAATACAAAAATTAGCTGGGCGTGGTGGTGTGCACCTGTAGTCTCAGCTACTTGGGAGGCTGAGGCAGGAGAATTGCTCGAACCTGGGAGGCAGAGGTTGCAGTGAGCCGAGATCATGCCACTGCACTCCAGCCTGGGTGACAGAGCGAGACTCCATCTCAAAAAAAAAAAAAAAAAAGACTACAAAGATATGTGATCAAAAACGCTAGAGGTAAATGAAAATGGAGTATTAAACATAAATCATCAAAAGATATTTTGATTCAAAATATTCAAAAGAGAGGATGGGGGAGAACAAAAAACTAAGGACCAAACAGAAAATAAATAGTAACATCACAGACTTAAATCCATACATATCAATAATTACATTAAATGTTAATGACCCAAAAACATCGATAAAAAGCAGAGATTGTCAGAATGGATTGAAAAACAAAAGGGGCTGGGAGCAGTGGCTCACACCTGTAATCCCAACAATTTAGGGAGCCTGAAGCAATTCTCCTAATCATTTGAGCATAGGAGTTTAAGACCAGCCTGAGCAACAGAGCAAGATCCCTTCACTACAAAAAATTTTATACAAAGCAGCCAGGCATGGTGGTGCATGCCTGTAGTCTCAGCTACTCAAGAGAGGCTGAGGTGGGAGGATCACTTGAGCTCAGGAAATCAAGGCTGCAGTGAGTGCTGATCATGCCACTGCTCTCCAGCCTGGGCAACGGGGCAAGACCCTGCCTCAAGGAACAAACAAAAAACTATAAGGCCTAATATATACTGTCTATAAGAAACCCACTTTAAATATAACAATATAGGTAATAAGTTAAAAGCCAAAAGTATAAAAAGATGTACCATGCAAAGGCCCAGGAAAAGAAAGTGGCTATATTAATACCAGACAAAGTAGACTTCAGAGGAAGGAATATTAGCAGGGATAGAGAGGGACATAATGTTATGATAAATGAGTCAATTCATCAAGAAGGCATAACAGTTTTAAATGTGTACACATCCAGCAACAGACCTTCAAAATACATGAAGCAAACTTCGATAACACTAAAAGGAGAGAAGGTCAAATCTACAATTATTGTTGGAGACTCTACAGTCATCTTTTAGTAATAGAACTAGTAGATAGGAAATCAGTAAGGATATAGAACTAAACCAGACCAAAACCCAACTAGATCTAGTTGATGTTTATGGACTCTTCTACCCGACAACATTAGAGTACACATTCTTTTCAAGTACGTATTCAACATTCACCCAGATGGACCATATCTTGGGTCGTAAGACAAACCTTAGCAAATCTAAAAGAATTAAAATTCTATGAAGTATATTTTCAGACCATAATAGTATTAAGCTACAAATAGGTAATACAAATAAAACTGAAGAATACCCAAGTGCTTGGAAGTTGAACAACGTGCTTCTTTTTTCTTCCCCCCCACCCCCAAAATAGAGCCTCATGCTGTTGCCCAGGCTGGAGCGCAGTGGTGCGATCTCGGCTCACTGCAACCTCTGCCTCCTGGGTTCAAGCGATTCTCCTGTCTAAGCCTCCCTAGTAGCTGGGATTACAGGCGTGTGCCACCACACCCAGCTAATTTTTGTAGTTTTAGTAGAGATAGGGTTTCACCATGTTGACCAGGCTGGTCTCGAACTCCTGACCTCAGGTGATCCACCCACCTCAGCCTCCCACAGTGCTGAGATTACAGGTGTGAGCCACCGTGCCCAGCCCTGAACAACACACTTCTAACTAATCCATGGGTCTAAGAGGAAGTCTCAAGGGAAATAATATTTTCAACTGAATGAAAATGAAAATGCAGCATATCAGAATTTCTGGCATGCAGCCAAAGCAATGCTTAGAGGAAGTTTATAGTATTAAATTCTTACCTTAGAAAATAAGAAAGGTCTCAAATTATTCTTACTATTTTTTGAGATGGTGTCTTGCTCTGTCAAGACTGGAGTGCAGTGGTGCCATCTTGGCTCACTGCAACCTCCCCCTCCCGGGTTCAAGTGATTCTCCTGCCTCAGCCTCCTGAGGAGCTGGGATTACAGGCATGCAGCACTATGCCTGGCAAATTTTTGTGTTTTTAGTAGAGATGGAGTTTCATTATGTTGGCCAGGCTGGTCTGTAACTCCCCACCTCGAATGATCTGCCTGCCTCAGCCTCCCAAAGTGCTGGATTACAGGCATGAGCCACTGCACCTGACCTCAAATTATTCATCTAAGCTCCTCCCCTAAGAAACTTTAAAAAAAAAAAAAAAAGAGCAAAATAAACCTGAACCAAACAGAAGGCAGCAAATAGTAAAGAGCAGAAATCAATGAAACTGAAAGAAGGAAACAGTAGAGAAAAATCAATGAAACCAAAAATTGGTTTTTCAGAAGGATTAGTAAACATAAATGTCTGGCAATACTGACAAAAAGGAGAGAATACAGAAGGAGTTGTCACTATAAACCCCACAGACATTGAAGGATAATTTTAAAAAAATACAAACCAGACTGGGCGTGATGGCTCATGCCTGTAATCCCAGCACTTTGGGAGACTGAGGCAGGTGGATCACCTGAGGTCAGGAGTTTGAGACCAACCTGGCCGACATGGTGAAACTCCATCTCTACTAAAACTATAAAAATTAGCTGGGCATAGTGGTGGGTACCTGTAATCCCAGCTATTTGTGAGGCTGAGGCAGGAGAATTGCTTGAACCCAGGAGGTAGAGTTTGCAGTGAGCTGAGATCGTGCCACTACACTCCAGCCTGGGTGACAGAGTGAGACTCCATCTCAAATAACAATAATAATAATAATAAAGACCAGGTGGCCGGGCGCGGTGGCTCAAGCCTGTAATCCCAGCACTTTGGGAGGCCGAGACGGGCGGATCACGAGGTCAGGAGATCGAGACCATCCTGGCTAACACGGTGAAACCCCGTCTCTACTAAAAAATACAAAACAACTAGCCGGGCGAGGTGGCGGGAGCCTGTAGTCCCAGCTACTCGGGAGGCTGAGGCAGGAGAATGGCGTAAACCCGGGAGGCGGAGCTTGCAGTGAACTGAGATCTGGCCACTGCACTCCAGCCTGGGCGACAGAGCAAGACTCCGTCTCAAAAAAAAAAAAAAAAAAAAAAGACCAGGCATAGTGACTCACAGTGGTAATCACAACACTTTGAAAGGCCGAAGTGGGAGGATTGCTTGAGGCCAAGAGTTTGCGACCAGCCTGGGCAACATAGCAAGACCCCATCTACAAAACTGCAACAACAAAAAAATTAGCCTGGCATGATGGCACATGCCTGTAGTCTCAGTTACTCTGGAGGCTGAGGTGAGAGGATTGCTTGAGCTCAGGTCAAGGCTGCAGTGAGCCTTGTTCACACCACTGTACTCTAGCCTGGGTGACAGAGTGAGACCCTGTCTCAAAAAAAAAAGAAAAAGAAAAATGCAGCATAACCAAGTAGGATTTCCAGATAGGCAAGACTGATTTAATATTTGAAAATCGGGCCAGGCACGGTGGCTCACGCCTGTAATTCCGACACTTTGAGAGGCCAAGGTGGGTGGATCACCTGAGGTCAGGAGTTTGAGACTAGCCTGGCCAACATGGTGAAACCCCATCTCTACTAAAAATACAAAATTAACTGGGCGTGGTGGTGCATGCATGTAGCTACTCAGGAGGCTGAGGCAGGAGAATCGCTTAGAACCTAGGAAGCAGAGGTTGCAGTGAGCTGAGATTGCACCATTGCACTCCAGCCTGGGCAACAGAGTGAGACTGTGTCTCAAAAAAAAAAAAAAATCACTTTATTTAATTATCTATCATGTTAAGAGTAAAAAAGAAAAACTGTATAATCATATCAGTTGATGGAGAAGAAGCATTCAACAAACTTCAACATCCATTCATGTTTTTAAAAACTCTTAGCAAACTAGGAATAGATGAGACTTCCTTGATCTGATAAACAGTATCTGTTTAATGACGGAAGACTGTGTTTGTTCTCAGATTGGGAGAAAGACTAGGGTGTCCACTCTTACCATTTCTCTTCTACATCACACTGGAAATCCTAACCAGTGCCAAGAGGAAACAAAAATAAATAAAAGGCATACAGATTGAAAAGGAAGAAATCAAACTGTCCCCATTCAAATGAGATTATTTCTATGTAGAAAATCACAGGGAACCTACAAAAAGGTTTCCAGAACCTTGAGTTAAGCAAGATTGCAGGAATACAAGGTCAACAGTCAAATATCCATCTTTTTTTTCTTTTTTCTTTTTTTGAGACAGAGTCTTGCTGTGCCAAAAGCAAGCAGGCTCTTTGGCGCCCTACCAAAAATCCATCATATTTCTTTAGACTAGCAGTGAACAATTGGAAACTGAATCTAGAAAAACAATACCAGTAATAAAAACTCCAAATTGGCCGGGCACGGTGGCTCACACCTATAATCCCAGCACTTTGGGAGGCTGAAGCGGGTGGGTCACCTGAGGTCAGGAGTTCAGTACCAGCCTGGTTAACATGGGGAAGCCCTGTCTCTACTAAAAATACAAAAATTAGCTGGGCATGGTGGCGGGCACCTGTAGTCCCAGCTATTCGGGAGGCTGAGTCAGGAGAATCGCTTGAACCTGTGAGGTGGAAGTTGCAGTGTGCCTGAGATCTCGCCACTACACTCCAGCCTGAGTGAAAGAGCGAGACTCTATCTCAAAAAAATAAAAAAGGTCCAAATTAAATACTTAGATATAAATCTAATAAAATGCACAATACACATAGTATCTATATGCCAAAAACTGCTGATAAAAGAAATCAATGGAGACCTGAGTAAGTGGAGAGATGTACTGTGCTTATGGATATGAAGACTCAGTAACATGTCCATTCTCCACAAGTTAATTAATGTATAAATTTACTTCAATTGAGGATTTTTTGTAGACATAGACATGCTGATTCTAAAATTCAAATGGAGGCCAGGTATAGTGGCTTACGCCTGTAATCCCAACACTTTGGGAGGCCAAGACAGGAGGACCACATGAGCCCAGGACTTTAAGATTAGTCTGGGCAGCATGGCGAGACTTCATCTCTACAAATAATAAATTAGCCATGTGTGGTGGTGCATGCCTGTGGTCTCACCTACTCGGGAGGCTGAGGTGGGAAGATCACCTGAACCCAGGAGATTGAGGCTGCAGTAAGCCATGATTGTGCCACTGCACTTCAGCCTGGGTGACAGAGTGAGACTCCATCTCCAATAATAATAATAATAATTTAAAAATTCAAATGGAAAGGCGAAGGAACTAGAATAGCCCAGACAATTTTGCAGAAGAATAATGTGGGAGGAAGTACACCACTCAATTTTTTGGAATTGCTATGAAGCTCTACAGTTCTCAAGACTCTGATACTGACGAAGAGATAGACATATAGGCCATTGAAACAGTATAGAGAATCCGGAAATAGACCCACACAAATATGTTCAACTGATTTTTGTCAAAAGTGCAAAGGTAATCAGTTCAGTGGTGGAGGAAGGATAGTTTATTTGTTTTGTTTTGTTTCTTTTATTTTGAGACAGAGTCTCGCTCTGTCACCCAGGCTGGAATGCAGTGGTGGGATCTTGGCTCACTGCAACCTCGGCCTCCTGGGTTCAAGTGATTCTTCTGCCTCAGCCTCCCAAGTAGCTGGGACTACAGGCTCACGCTACGACACCCAGGTAATTTTTTGTAATTTTAGTAGAGACAGTTTCACCGTGTTAGTCAGGATGGTCTTGATTGCCTGACCTCGTGATCCGCTTGTGTCGGCCTCCCAAAGTGCTGTGATTACAGGCATGAGCCACTGCACCTGCCCCAGGATAGTCTTTTTTAATGCATTGGGACAACCGGACATCCATGTGCAGGAAAGTGAACTTCAACCTAAACCTCACACCTTACCCCGAAACTGGAAAGGATCATAGATCTAAATGTAAAACCTAACACTGAAAAACTTCTAGAAGAAAACGTAAGAGGTCCGGGCACGGTGGCTCATGCCTGTAATCCCAGCACTCTGGGAGGTCAAGGCAGGTGGATCGCCTGGGGTCAGGTATTCAAGACTAGCCTGGCCAACATAGTGAAACCCCGTCTCTACTAAAAATACAAACATTAGCTGGGCGTGGTGGTGCACGCCTGTAGTCCCAGCTACTCAGGAGGCCAAGGCAGGAGAATCACTTGAATCCAGGAAGTGGAGGTTATAGTGAGCCGAGATCATACCACTGCACTCCAGCCTGGGCAACAGAGTGAGACCACGTCTCAAAAAAAAAAAAAGAAAAAAAAAGAAAACATAAGAGAAAATCTTTGTGATCTTGGATTAAAGCTTTTAGCTATCAACTGAGTATGGTGGCTCACGTCGATAATCCTAATACTTTGGGAGGCTGAGGTAGGAGGATCGCTTGAGCCCAGGAAGTCGAGGCTGCAGTGAGCTATGACTATGCCACTGTACTCCAGCCTGGGCGACAAGAGCAAGACGTTGCCTCTGCAAGGGGGAGAAAAAATTCTTAAATATAACACCAAAAACTCAATCCATAAAAGAAAATATTGATAAATTATACTTCATCAAAATTGAAAATTTCTGGCCAGGTGCAGTGGCTCACGCCTGTAATCCCAACACTTTGGGAGGCCAAGGCGGGTGGATCACCAGAGGTCAGGACTTGAAGACCAGCCTGACCAACATGGTGAAACTGCGTCTCTACTAAATACAAAAAGTTAGCCAGGCGTGGTGGCGCATGCCTATAATCCCAGCTACTTGGGAGGCTGAGGCAGGAGAATCGCTTGAACCTGGGAGGCAGAGGTTGCAATGAGCCGATATTGCACCACTGCACTCTAGCCTGGGCAACAAGAGTGAAACTCCATCTCAAAAAAAAAGGAAAAAAGGAAAATGTTTGTTCTGAGAAAACTACAGTTAAGAAAGTGAAAAGACTGGCAATAGACTGCAAGAAAATACAGGTATTTAGAAATCACATATCCAGCAAATGACTCATATTCAGAATATTTAAAGAATATTTAAATTGAGCCCAGGAGTAATATTTGCTTGAGCCCAGGAGTTTGAGACTAGCCTAGGCAACGTGGCAAAACTCTGTTTCTACTAAAAATATAAAAAAATTAGCCAGGTGTAGTGGTGCACAACTGTAGTCCTAGCTATTCAGGTGGCTGAGACATGAGAATCGCTCGAACCCAGGAGGTGGAGGTTGCCAGTGAGCCGAGATCCACGCCACTGCACTCCAGCC
The DNA here is from genome assembly GCF_003255815.1 of Theropithecus gelada. Classification (NCBI taxonomy): domain Eukaryota; kingdom Metazoa; phylum Chordata; class Mammalia; order Primates; family Cercopithecidae; genus Theropithecus; species Theropithecus gelada. Next base: position 69,011,725 of record NC_037679.1, on the reverse strand, counting down.
ATGGGGAGCAGAATGAGACCCTGACTCAAAATAAATAGGCCGGGCACGGTGGCTCACGCTTGTAATCCCAGCACTTTGGGAGGCTGAGGCAGGCAGATCACCTGAGGTCAGGAGTTCGAGACCAGCCTGACCAACATGGAGAAACCCAGTCTCTACTAAAATAAACACAAAATTAGCCAGGTGTGGTGGCGCATGCCTGTAATCCCAGCTACTCAGGAAGCTGAGGCAGAAGAATCGCTTGAACCCGGGAGGCAGAGGTTGCAGTGAGCCGAGATCACGCCATTGCACTCCAGCCTGGGCAGCGAGTGAAACTCCGTCTCAAATTAATTAATTAATTAATTAAAATTAAAACAACAGTAAGAAAATAACCCAATAAAAACTGGACAAAGACAAGATATGGGATGGCAAAAAAAAAATCACATGAAGATCCGGCCACTGCATTCCAGCCTGGGCGACACAGCGAGACTCCGTCTCAAAAAAAAAAAAAAAAAATCACATGAAGACAAGCGCTGCGTGGTTAGTCATTAGCATGATGAGGTGCCACAGCATACCTATTAGAATGATTAAACTTTTGAAAACAAAACAAAAACTGAAAGTACAGATGCTGGGAAAGACAGAAAGCAACTATAACTCTCACACATTGCTGTTTGGAAAACAAAGTGATAGTGCTACTCAAGGGAAAAAGTCTGGCAGTTTCTTACCAAGTTAAACATACATTTACCATACAACCCAGCATTTCTACTCCTGGGTCTTTACCCAGAAAAAAGATAGACTTATGTTAAAGGAAAACCTACATAGGAATGCTGATAGTGGCGTTATTCATTGGTACATGGATCAGGGTCCTCCAAAAGCTAGACTAGGACTGAGTCAGTAAGCTTCCTTGCAGATGGAGTCCCTGTCTGGATCTGCAAAGGCCACCTGCCCCAGCCCTGACTGTTTTATACTAATAGATTCATTTGAGCAAGGCCCAGAGCTCATCCACTGTCCCACACGGTGGGCTGATGGAAGCCTGCTGTGAGCTGATTCAGCTCCCTCAGCACACTTTCCATGGCCAAAGATCATCAGTTACACTGAGGGCAAACTAATCGTAAGGATTGAGGTGAGCATAGGTTTCTGCTAAATGATGCCTGGACCTTTGTACCAGAAAAAAAACAAAGCTATAAGCCTTGCTATGGCTGAGTCTTCAGGAATTTTTAGCCAGTCTAGCAACATGACTTGTAATTATGCACAAATACTGATTGCAAAACTTAGTTTGAGGAAATAATGGTGGTGTTCCTTTACAGATCTTATCAACATTTCTATGAACAAAACTTTGACTTGGTTTCTGTTTCAGATCACAAAAATGGACAGCACTTTATAATACCTCAAATGGCAGACAGGTAAGGCCATTGAAATACCAGTTAGTTTTGTCTATCACTAATATTTCCTTGGTTGTGTTATGTTTAAGTATATTATATTTTGTGTTTAACAAAGCCCATACATTTTTCTCTTTTATGGCTATACCATTTGGAAATAAGACGGCTGTAAGTAAACCACCATATAAAACTTAAGTTTCAAAGAGCACAAGTAGCAATTTTACTAATAGGAAAATTGGAATCAGTGATATTGTCACTGTTTTAGCCAGTTGTGACAGTATTGTTTATTTATTTATTTATTTATAGAATACGTCTGTGTTATAGAGATTACATTATCTATGACAGGGTTGGCAAACTTTTCTTCTCAAGGGCCGAATAATAAATATTTTAGGTTTTGTGGGCAATATGGCCCCTTTCACAACAGCTTAACTCTACTGTTGTAGATGAAAGCATCTGTGGACACTGTATAAATGAATGGGTATGTCTATTCCAGTGAAATTTTATTTCTGGACACTGAAATTTGAATTTCACATAGTTTTCACGTTATGAAAGATTGTTTTTTCTTTTTGCCCCTCAATCATTTTAAAACATAAAAACCATTCCTAGGTCAATTGAACAAAAAGGCCATAATTTTGCTGACACCTGATCTATAATTGCAGATGAGTTCATTGCTACAGGAATGAACCTTAAACCCTTGTTTTGCAAATTACCTTTGCACAGAACCTGTCAAGAGTTTATGAAATGACTAAATGCTATTCCCGATACAATCTTGCCATCCCGATCCTTTACATCTTCCCTTTTTGTTTTTTTGCTTTGGTAGAGACAGGGTCTTGCTATGTTACCCAGGCTGGTCTCAAACTCCGGGACTCAAGCAGTCCACCTGCCCTGGCCTCCCAAAGTGCTCGTACAGGTACGAGCCACTACATCTAGCCTCATATTTTCTTTTCTTTTCTTTTCTTTTTTTTTTTTTTGAGATGGAGTCTTGCTCTGTCGCCCAGACTGGAGTGCAGTGGTGCAGTCTAGGCTTACTGCAACCTCCGCCTCCCAGGTTCAAGCAATTCTCCTGCCTCCGCCTCCTGAGTAGCTGGGACTACGAGTGCGTGCCACCACACCCAGCTAATTTTTGTATTTTTAGTAGAGATAGGGTTTCACCATGTTGGCCAGACTGGTCTCAAACCCCTGACCTCGCCGGGCACAGTGGCTCATACCTGTAATCCCAGCACTTTGGGAGGCCGAAGCGGGTGGATCACGAGGTTAGGAGTTCGAGACCAGCCTGGCCAAGATGGTGAAACCCTGTCTCTACTAAAAATACAAAAACTAGCCAGGCACAGTGGTGTGTGCCTGTAATCCCAGTTACTCTGGAGGCTGAGGCAGGAGAATTGCTTGAACCCGGGTGGCAGAGGTTGCAGTGAGCCAAGATTGCACCATTGCACTCCAGCCTGGGTGACAGAGTGAGACTCCATCTCAAAAAAAAAAAAAAACCCTGACCTTGTGATCCTCCCACCTTTGCCTCCCAAAGTGCTGGGATTACAGGCGTGAGCCATCGAGCTTGGCATATTTTCTTATATCATGCTTTTTTTTTAATGCTTCAAAAATTGTGACTACTCACATAAGGGCCTGGAAGGTAACCTGGCAATAGCTTTTGTCATTTAGTTGGTGGACAATTTTTTTTTTCTCTTTAACACTTATATGATTGTGGTATTTCAGAAGGAGTTACTTTCACCGACTTGTTCTGTTTAGAGCTCCTCACTGACTATCGGTCTGTAGAATGCTTGGTTCTAACATGGTCCATGAACTATAATTAATATTTTTATCTCTTGGGTGTCTTAAACTTTACAGAGTTCACAAATCTGGCTTTATTTATTTGCTTATTAGCTTTGTATGTTTTCTTAGCAGCCTGGATTTGTCTGAATTGGCAAAAGCTGCTAAGAAGAAACTTCAGTCTGTGAGTATCTCTCTGTACTGGTTTTCTCTAGTATGAGAATCGGTGCACTCTGCTTATACCTACTCTCAATGCAGGTTACCTATTGCGTCTGATGACTTTATTTCATACTTTTATTTGTTAAATTAGAACCAGACAATTGAGTATACAGCAGTGATGACCACAAGGACTATTAAGTTCAGTATATTCAATTCATTGGTTCTGCTTCAGATAATCTCGTTTTTCTCTGTCATGTAAAAAGTGCAGATGGCACCTTTGGCATTAGGCAGTTGTTCTCCTCAGGAGAGTTCCCTAGTTCCTCTCAGCGTCATGAGTAAGTAGGGCACGCATTCCTGGGGTGACTTAGCCACATAGGGTTCTAGAACATGGTAAATGCTGATGCTGAAATGGTAGCGAGTCCCATAGATTCACTCGCTGCCATTTGGATCCAGCCATACTGTAACCCTCTTTACCATCCCATGCCATTCATCAGCGCTTTTTAAATTTCCACTGTTAAAAGCTGGTGGTCTTGGCCCACGTGTGTGCTCAGAGTTTGCCGGGTCTGCACCACAGCCTCCCTTTAGCCTGTATCTTTCTTCCAGACTGCCCACCTCAGCCTTAGGAAAGGCCTAAGGGCCCAAGGCCTCAAGAGAAATCTGTTTCTCTGGGATTGACTTCTCTTTGTCTAGTCCCTTCACATGAAGCCTCACCAGGGTACTTCTCGCTACTTTAACCACCAAAGTATACTCCTCAGCTGTTCCCATTGCTCTTTGGATCAGAACCAAGATTCTTAACTTCTTTCTGTAACCCGTAAGGGCATCATTCAACTCTCACCTTTCAGAGATTGCCCTACTTCCCATCTGGTTCCGTGTGTGTGTGTGTGTGTGTATGTGTCTGTCTGTGTGTCTTTGTGGATTAACATGCTCTGAGGCCATGAGCTGCGCACTCAAGTCCTCTTCCAGGAATCCTCCTCTACCTGCAGTGTTTGCCTTTCCCAGCTTCCATCCCTCTGATCATTCAAGGACCTGAAATCTGACCAGTGTAGGTAGTGGCTTTCCCAAAGCCTAACTCTGACATTGCAGCTTCCCTAATTTATGACTTTCTCCTCATTTCCACTTTCACAGAAGACCCTTTACTAAAACTTCATATAATACTCAGTATTAAATATTACATAAAATGAATTTATCCTTACTAGTATTTAACTGTATTATGAAATAAATGTGTTTTATGCAATTTGTTTGGTGTCTCTGTGTTCTGTATCTACAGTTTTGTGTGTTTGTGTGTTTTATTGCCTTAAGGAAGTTATAGACTAAGATGATCAGGATGATAAGCTTTGGAGTCAGACAGCACTAAATATTGTGTGATTTCCTTTTAATTACTCACAATCTGTAAGTACATTTTATTATAAATAATTCAAACCTAGATAAAAACCCACATTTTGTTAGACTGTCCTACACTTGCTTCACTGGAAGCTGCATGAAAGCTGAGATTATGCCTGTAATATCTCTAGCATGTGACAGGCATGAAGTAAAGACCTGGAACAGAGTCTAGTATAGCTCTCAAGAGCTGGGGTTTGGGTCAGACTAGTCAGTACATATCTTAGCCCTGCCAAGCTTCCTAGCCTCCCTGTGCCTTGGCGTACTGTCATAGAAAAGGGAGATAAGGATCCTGCAGGGGCTGCCGACCAGAACTGCTCAGAGTGGGCTGCCACTGTTACTTGTTGACCCTCTCACCCTGTGGTCTCCTTCTCACAGGTGACCATGTTATCAGTGCCAGGTCAGTGTTTATCCTCCGGTATCTTCCTCCTGTCCTCCCTCTCTTCCTCCCTTCATCCTTTCTTTCCTTTCTCTTTTCCTTCCTTCCCTCCTGATGAAAAGCTGAGAGAAATATAACAAAGGCTAATGTATTCCTCGAAGGAGTAAATGTTAGCATTTTCAAAGATATAAACTTGGATCTCAGGTCCGTCACTTACTAGCTTTGTGACTTTAGGCAAGCTACTATCTTCTCTGCCTCAGTTTCCTTGTCTGAAAAGTGGGACAATAGTAGTTCCTGCTTTCATAGAGGTGTTATAAGTTGGCCATTGTAATTGTTGCTAGTGATAACATTAGCTTGTAGTCCCATGGAGGAAGAAACTGGACATTTATGAAGCAAGGTCAAGCTCCCAATCCTTCATCTTATCTAGCAACAGGCTCTTGGGGTTTGTTTTTAATTATAGTGTGACCACATTTGGGAAGATTTGAAAAATAGAGAAGGGGGACCATCCTCATTGCCACACTCTTAATGGAGTCAGGCTCAGTATTTTGGTACATTTCTTTCAGTTCTTATATGCATATCTTTTTAAAAAACTGGAACTTAATCATAATTATAGATGTTTCTAACCTGCTTTTTTCACTTAATAATATATTGTACCCATTTTAACATGTTCCTATGAGGTCTCTGTAACCAGCACTTGTTTTTTCTCTTTTTTTCGAGACAAGGTCTCACTCTGTCACCCAGGCTGGAGTGCAGTGGTGCCATCATGGCTCACTGCAGCCTTGAACTCCCAGGCTCAAGTGATCTTCCTGCGTCTGCCTCCCAAAGTGTTGGGATTATAGGCATGAGCCACCACACCCAGCCTGTAGCCAGCATTTTAAATTGCTGCATTCAATACCTTCTGGCCAGCCAATGTCTCTTTTCTGGCCCCTCTTAAAGTGTGAGGTACCATGTGTGGATGTAAGGAACCCAATAGGGAATATAACAGATTCAGCATCTGTCCTCCCAAAGCAGATGTCAGACAGTTTAAGAGTCACAACTACCACGTGTCAAGGTGTTTTCATGAGGCATAAAGTGCAGAGATGCAGAGCTACCCTAGCAGGGGCTTAACCTCATCTGGGCCAGGAAGAACTCAGTTATCGTCCATGTGCCCAGGGAGGCACTGCAGGCCGTGAGGCAGTTGTGTGCTGAAGAGTCAGGCTGTGCTTTGTTAGGAAGCTTCCTTCTGGAGACTGAAACAGTAGGACTGCTACTGAGAAAGAGAGCAAAGAAACTCAGCCGAGGCCTGGGTCATGTTTTTGTGCAAGGGCACATTTTATCCTCTCAAAACAGCATGTCTTTTGCTTTTCTTTTTTCTTTTTTGAGATAGGGTCTTACTCTGTCACCCAGCCTGGAGTGCAGTAGTGCGATCTTGGCTCACTGCACCCTCGACCTCCTGGGCTGAAGTGATCCTCCTGCCTCAGCCTCCTGAGTATCTGGCACTATAAGCGTGCACCGCTACACCCAGCTAATTTTTGTATTTTTTGTAGAAGTGGAGTTTTACCATGTTACCCAGACTGGTCTCGAACTCCTGGGCTTAAGCAATCCACCTGCCTCAGTCTCGCAAAGTGCTGAGATTACAGGTGTGCACCACTGAGCCTGGCTATTTTTGCAAGGGTATAGGATTGCTTACACTTTGGGGAACTGACAAACACTCTTTAAGTGCAGAAAAGGAGGCTTACAGGGTGATATCACAAGAAGAGTAGAGAACTGGAAACTGCTTCTGAGATGATGTACTTTAGATGCCTCTTAGCTCCTTAATAGCATCAGCCCTGTGTGTGTCATAAAGTAGTGAAATTGCTGTGGTTCGCAGACATTTCTAGAGGCCCTGTATGATTGTGAAAATGTTACGTCTGTTTAACAGTGGGTATGTACCAAGCACTGGCATTGGATAAGACATAGGCAATAAAAGGGTGACTAAGTCGCAGTTCCCTCTCGTCCTCCTGGTGTTAATCGTTGTCCCTTGTGTTCCTGATATTTTTTACTTTCAGCTAAGTAATCATTTGTTTGAAGAACTTGCCATGGATGTGTACGACGAAGTTGACAGGCGAGAGACGGATGCAGGTGACTTGACGTGGCTTTGTCTAATAAGCTTCTGTTATCAGTGGGCAGTGAAAAGCTGCCAGGCTCAGTGTTTTACTAGCCCAATTTCTGCTGTCCTGATGGTGCGAGTGTCGACATTTGCCTTTGTGTGTGTTGGCTTCAGAGTGTGTTTCCCCTCGTAATGTGTGAGCTGTGCCTCCCAGGAGCAGTGACACACAGGTGTGATAAGGTTTGTCTCTGCCTCTTTCCTCTGGCTAGTCTGGCTTGCCACGCAAAACCACAGCGCCCTGGTAACTGAGACAACGGTCGTCCCCTTTCTTCCGGTCAATCCTGAGTACTCATCAACACGAAACCAGGCAAGTGACTCTGGAAAGGAATAGTAGTTGGGGAATGACTGATGTCATGGTATTTCATTTTCCCAGGACAAGTATTCTAAATTTTTCGATTGATTAAAATTTAATATCCTTTATACATACACACACACACAACCCCCAAAATGATAAGAAAAACAATAGACTATAAATAAATGACTGGGAAAGAATATGAAACAATTCACAGAAGAAATATAAATGTTTTACACATGTGAAGAAGTGTTTAACCTTGTCAGTAATCTAAGAAAGCAACCTAAAAGCATTAGTGCAAGTTTTATCAGTCAAATTAATAAAATACATAATAAAGGATACTCCAGACTGGTAAGGATGTGGTAAGCTGAGCTTTCTCTTGCAACAGATAGAACTTTAAATTGCTGTAGATGTTAGAAAAGCAATTTGTTTACCAGTTTCGGAAGCCTCAGAATTAAGTACATCCTTTTACATGGGAATTACTCATTTGAGAATATGCTCTAATAAAATAAAAATAGATTTATGCACAGTGATTTTCATCAAAGCACTGCTGTATGTAATAGAGCATTGAAAACAGCCAACACATCTATCAAGACGAGGAATGTTGAATGAATTAGGAAGGTGTTTTAGTCTTTACGATTAGCAGCTATATATAAGGTATAGGGTACATCTATGACTTTGTTTAACTTAAAAATTTTTTTTTTTTTTTTTGATGGAGTCTTGCTCTGTCGTCCAGGCTAGAGTGCAGTGGCACCATCTCAGCTCACTGCAACCTCCACCTCCCGGACTCAAGCGATTCTCCTGCCTCAGCCTCCCCGAGTAGTTAGGATTACAGGCACCCACCACCATGCCTGGCTAATTTTTGTACAAAGTCCTGACCTCAAGTGATCCTCCCGCCTCAGCCTCCCAAAGTTCTGGGATTACAGGTGTGAGCCTGGCCTTAACTTAAAATTTAAAAATTCCCCTCAAAATTAATTACTGAGTCTACTTCCAAACTGAAACAATAATAGAAGAAAAGCATTCAGTAGAACCATTTTATTTTTGCTTACCAAATAGATCTGCGTTGTGAGAACAATGCATATGTGAGAAATGCCATAACATTTATTATGAAGTTCTGTTATATAAATGGTTTTAAACTGTTCACATGGAAAACAAGCATTAACTTGGTTTGATTATGGCTGGGATTAACTGTATTTTGGTCATCCAGAAGAAAGTCTTTGCAGAAGTCTGTCAATTGTCTAATTTTATGTGACTGTTTATGTATATATTTTTACACTGGGAAATATTTCCAATTGTTTTCCCACCTTTAGGGCAGACAGAAGTTAGCTCGGTTCAACGCCCATGAGTTTGCCACACTGGTCATTGACATTCTCAGTGATGCCAAGAGGAGACAGCAGGGCAGTTCTCTCTCGGGTTCAAAAGGTAACTGCTCAAACCTCCAAACATTTGTATTTTTGGCCCTCTAAATTTGACTCAAGTGTTAAAGTTATAAGCTAATTAAAGCAGTCATCAGCATGACAGCTTAAAGTTCTATAGGTTTTTGGGTTTTTGTTTGTTTTTTTACTTTAAGTTCTGGGATACATGTGCAGAATGTGCAGGCTTGTTACATAGGTATACGTGTGCCATGGTGGTTTGCTGCACCTATTGACCTGTCCTCTAGGTTCCCTCCCCTCAGCCCCTACTCGTATAAGTTTTATTGGTAGTATATTGTGATAGTTTACCTGTCTGAGCCCTGGTGAATTAACAATATTTCAGAGTTATTAACTGCTACACATATTTATCTTATATATGATTTCTGTTTTGTTTTGGGACACTTACCTTCCCTGTAAAATTGCATCCTGAAATTAACCCAAAACTCTGACTTAGATCTTATTAAAGGACATGTGAAAATAAACTCTTCTTGACCGGGCACGGTGACTCACGCCTGTAATCCCAGCACTTTGGGAGGCCAAGGCGGGTGGATCACCTGACGTCAGGAGTTCGAGACCAGCCAACATGGTAAAACCCCATCTCTACTAAAAATACAAAAATTAGCCAGGCATGGTGGCAGGCGCCTGTAATCGCAGCTACTCGGGAGGCTGAGGTAGGAGAATCACTTGAACCTGAGAGGCGGAGGTTGCAGTGAGCCGAGATCGCACCATTGCACTCCAGTCTGAATGACAGAGCACGACTCTGTCTCAAAAAAAAAAAAAAAAAAACTCTTCTTGATTGAAACTGCATAATATCTGCTGTTGCTTACCTATGAAACTGAGTCCGACATAATTAAAATTTGTTGCCAAAAATTTTAAATGTCTTCAGTGAGAATTACTGTGATATACAATTATAAGGAGAGCTGTGAGCATCTGTTTCACAGGTGCCCTGTTGAGTCTAGTTCAGTAGGCCAGGTCCTGTCTGCATGCTTAGGAATGTCCTTCCTCTCCAGCCCTATTACTGTATCCATATTGTTTTTTTCTAATTATAGAAATTAGACATTTTTCATTGTAAGTCATTTAAGCAAAAGAAATATGTACCATAAAAATTAAGTTTTCAGTCAGTATCACATTCCCCAAAGACAGTAATCATTAACTGACAACAACTCATTCATTCTTCTTGCCTGTTCAGGAATTTGATTTTATCTGTTCAACCAGGAATAAGGAAGTTCTGAAAAGGTTTATTAAATTTTGGTGAAGGCACAGTGACGAGTCTTTGGATAAGTTTAAAGTCTTAAAATGGCCTGGGTGTGGTGCCTCACGCCTGTAATCCCAGCACTTTGGGAGGCTGAGGCAGGCAGCTCATTTGAGGTCAGGAGTTCGAGATCAACCTGGGCAACATGGTGAAACCCATCTCTACTGAAAATACAAAAAAATTAGCTGGGCGTGGTGGCATGCGCCTGTAATCCCAGCTACTCAGGAGGCTGAGGCAGAATTGCATGAACCTGGGAGACAGAGGTTGCAGTGAGCCGAGATGACACCACTGTCCTCTAACCTGAGCAACAGAGTAAGACTCTGTCTCAAAAAAAAAAAAAAAAATTGGGTACCGGGCACGGTGACTCACGCCTGTAATCCCAGCACTTTGGGAGACTGAGGTGGGCAGATCACGAGGTCCGGAGATCGAGACCATCCTGGCTAACACAGTGAAACCCCGTCTCTACTAAAACTACAAAAAATAACCCAGGCGTGGTGGTGGGCACCTGTAGTCCCAGCTACTCAGGAGGCTGAGGCAGAAGAATGGCATGAACCCAGGAGGCAGAGCTTGCAGTGAGCTGAGATTGCGCCACTGCACTCCAGCCTGAGCAATAGAGCGAGACTCTGTCTCAAAAAAAAAAAAAAAAAAAAAAAAATTATTTTTTTAATTTAAAAAATAAAGTCTTAAAAAAATACCAGCTCTTTGATTTGATAATTCCATTCTTAGGTGTTAACTGAAGGGAAATTATCAGAGATGTTATATGTATGTTATGTAGAAAAACACAAACATTAGAAGCAACTGAGTAATAAAGAGGAACAATTAGTCACATTTTAAAATAGTACATACTTACCTTTTTAAAAAAAGAATATGTAATTGTCTTGGTCCTTTTTGTGTAGCTATAGAAGAATACCCGAGACTGGGTAATTTGTAAAGAAAAAAGGTGTATTTGGCTCATGAGTCTGCTGACTGTAGGACTGGGCATCTGGTGAGAGCCTCAGGCTGCTTCCACTCGTGGAAGGTGAAGGGGTGCTGCATGTGCAGAGATCACACAGTGAGAGAGGAAGCAAGAGAGCAAGGAGGGAGGTGCCAGGCTGTTTTCAATACAAAGGGAGGGTATTAATCTGTTCATGAAGGATCCACCCCCATGACCCAAACACCTCCCTTTAGTCTTCCCCTCCAACACTGAGGATCACATTTCAACATGAGATTTGGAGGGAACAAACATTTATACTATAGTAGTAATTATATTAGATAAAGTAATAAAGTTTGATTTTTTTTTTTTTTTGAGACAAGTCTCACTCTGTCACCTAGGCTGGAGTGCAGTGGCATGATCTTGGCTCACTGCAACCTCTGCCACGCAGGCTCAAGTGATTCTTGTGCCTCAGCCTCTTGAGTAGCAGGGATTACAGGTGTGCACCACCACACCCAGCTAATTTTTGTATTTTTTGGTAGAGACAGGGTTTCTCCATGTTGGCCAGGCTGGTCTCAATCTCCTGTCCTCGTGATCCACCTGCCTTAGCCTCCCAAAGTACTAGGATTACAGGCATGAGCCACCTCGCCTGACTAAATCTTAGTTTTTCAAAGGAACAGTAATGAGACTGGAAAACAACTATGGTTAGGCCCCAGCTGAAACCTGGGATGGGCCCACATCGCTACAGACACACGTCAGTGTACATTTGCTGGTTTTGAATGCTTCCCAAGATCACTGAGATAGTCACAGAAACAAGATTGCATATCACTGCTGCTATTGAATAAACCTCTGAATGGTTGCTGGTTATGCTAGTTTATTTTTTTCTTTCTTTTTTTCTTTTTTGTTATGAAGTAGTTTAAAGCCCAGGTCCTTATCCTGTACCTCCAGGGCTCAACTTGAGTAATCAGTTGTAGTTCCCGTTTCTCACCTGAGCACCTTGAAAATTTCAGATGTGAAATTTAGTCTTAAAAACAACAGTTTTTTTTTTTCTTTTTTTTTTTTTTTTGAGACGGAGTCTCCCTCTATTGCCCATGCTGGAATGCAGTGGCATAGTCTTGGCTCACTGCAACCTCTGCCTCCTGGATTCAAGCGATTCTCCTGCCTCGGTCTCTTGAGTAACTGGGACTGCAGGTGCACGCGACCATGCCCAGCTAATTTTTTTGTATTACTAGTAGAGACAGGGTTTCACCATATTGGCCAGGCTGGTCTCGAACTCCTGACCTCATGATCCGCCTGCCTTAGCCTCCCAAAGTGCTGGGATTACAGGCATGAGCCACCATGCCTAGCCAACTAATGACGTTTTTAAAAGGTTTTGTATAACCCCAATTTTGTAAGGAAAACATATTTATGTAAATATATGTGTACAAGTGAGTATACCACAGGTAAGTATAAATACACAATTGATCATCATGTGCACATCCCATATTTAGAAATTCATCTACTTGCTAAAATTTATTTGTGACCTCAAAATTAATACAGCATTTTCAAGGTCATTCTAAGAAATATACAGAGCAGAGAAAAAAATTGAGTCATCAAAAGCACATGTTTCCAGCTGAGATTGAACAGGGAGGAGACTCCTTGACTTCTTGTTTCTGCATTCATGCTATAAACAAGTGTCTGTGGTCTATTTAGTGCCATGTTAGTCATATTTGTGTGCTTTTCACTGGTCATTTCACTGTTTTAAAATGCCCCACCCCCGCCCAGGATCGATTGAGTGCCCAGGAGGTTGAGGCTGCAGTGAGCCATGATCACATCTGCACTCTAGCATGGGTGACCCTATCTCAAAAGTGTCTCGACCAGACGCAGTGACTCACGCCTGTAATCGTAGAATGTTGGGAGGCTGAGGTGGGCCGATCACAAGGTCAGGAGTTCAAGACTAGCCTGACCAACATGGTGAAACTCTGTCTCTATTAAAAATACAAGAAAAATTAGCCAGCCATGGTGATGTCTGCCTGTAATCCCAGCTACTCAGAAGGCTGAGGCAGGAGAATCGCTTGAACCCAGGAGGCGGAGGTTGCAGTGAGCTGAGATCGCACCACTGCACTCCAGCCTGGACGACAGAGTGAGACTCCATCTCAAAAAAAAAAAAAAAAAAAAGTATCTCCAAGTCTGAACAACATAGCAAGGCCCCATCTTTACCAAAAAATTTAAAAATTACCTAGGTGTGTTGGCATGTGTCTGTAGTCCTACATACTCAAGAGGCTGAGGCAGGAGGATCACTTGAGCTCAAGAGTTAGAAGCTATAGTGAGCTATGATTATGCCAGTGCACTCCAGCCTGGGTGACATAGCAAGACCCTGTCTCAATAAAAAAAGAAAAAAAGTGGCCTCCAAGCATAGTCCTGAAGCTCTGTCTAGTGTGTCTAAGTGCAAGAAGGCTGTGATGTGCCCGATGGAGAAATGTGTGTTAAATAAGCATCATTCAGGCATGATTTATAGTGCTGTTGGCCATGAGTTCAATGTTAATGAATCAATAAAATGTATTAAATAAGGTATCTTTAAACAGAAACACATATAGAACAAGGTTATGTATTGATTGATTGATAACCCCAAGAGCACTGATTTAATATTGGCCAATTCACAGCAACTTTTTAGAACATAACTACGAAGAGGCTGGGCACAGTGGCTCACGCCTGTAATCCCAGCACTTTGGGAGGCCAAGGCGGGCGGATCACAAGGTCGGGAGATCGAGACCTTCCTGGCTAACATGGTGAAATCCCATCTCTACTAAAGAAATACAAAAAAATTAGCCCGGCGTGGTAGCGGGCACTTGTAGTCCCAGCTACTCAGGAGGCTGAGTCAGGAAAATGGCGTGAACCTGGGAGGCAGAGTTTGCAGTGAGCTGAGATCACGCCACTGCACTCTAGCCTAGGTGACAGAGTGAGACTTTATTTATTTATAAATAAATAAAATAACTACCAAGAATAACAAAAATTGACTGTGTGTGGATATAAGTGCTCAGAAAAAAACCTAGAAAAAAATAGATCAACAAATAACAATGGCTATAAGTGATTACTTTATCTTACTTGCTCATTAGTTTCTAAATTGTATGTATTGACTGTTACTTCTGTAATCATTATATTTATGTGTTTTAAAACATTTAAAAAGTTAAAATAGGACCTATCCTTTTATTTTACTTATTATTTTTCAAGACAGACTCTCGCTCTGTCATCCGTGCTGGAGTGCAGTGGTGCAATCTCGGCTCACTGCAACCTCCACCTTCTGGGTTCAAGCGATTCTCCTGCCTCAGCCTCCCAAGTAGCTGGGATTACAGATGCCCACCACCATGCCCAGCTAATCTTTGTATTTTTAGTAGGGATGGGGTTTCACCATGTTGGCCAGGCTGGTCTCAAACTCCTGACCTCAAGTGATCCATCTGCCTCAGCCTCCCAAAGTGCTGGGATTACAGATGTGAGCCCCTGTGCCCGGCTGGGACCTAGTCCTTTTAGATAACCACAATTCATCACCCAGATATCATCCATCCTTTGTTTCCTCAACATTTCTGGGAAGCAGTATTAGAAGTCAGAGTTTGAGTAACCTGAAAGAAATCAGAGAGACTTTAGTTTGTGAAATCTTTTGTTCAAAGTGTATTAGATCCAATAGAATAATCCCTGCTCCCTTATGGAATAGACACTCCTTGTAACATGCACATGTGTATTTGATTCATTCTCCTCTATCTGTTTGTCTCACTGAGATACAGGTAATTGACTAAATGCCAATTTTTTTTGTTTTTGTTTTTGTTTTTTGAGATGGAGTCTTGCTTTGTCGCCCAGGCTGGAGTGCAGTGGTGTGATCTTGGTTCACTGCAAGTGGGTTCACACCATTCTTCTGCCTCAGCCTCCCGAGTAGCTGGGACTACAGGCGCCCGCCACCACACCTGGCTAATTTTTTGTATTTTTAGTAGAGACGGGGTTTCACCGTGTTAGCCAGGATCGTTTCGACCTCGTGACCTTGTGATCCACCCGCCTCGGCCTCCCAAAGTGCTGGGATTACAGGTGTGAGCCACCATGTCCAGCACAATGTTTCTGTTCTTTGAGTGCCTAGGTTCTGGCTCCAGTTTAACAAGTTGCTTTCTGTTTTGATTGATATTACCTTGTAAACATGTTATAGGTATTAATCAAATTATAGTTTATCTTCCATTACCTACAGCCTTATCTTCATGACCTGGAGCTAGGCTCTATCTCTAGAAACTTGGGATCTTGCCTTTTTATCTGAGCAGTTCCTTCCTAAGCCATCTGTTTAATTTGCCCATATTTGGCAGGTAGATGAGGAATGCTGGAGTCTCTTATGTAACTGTCCACCTGGTTGAAAACTTTTTCTGTTATCTCTATATTGGTGTGAATATAACATTGCCATTTCTGTCATTTTCTTTCAGTCCTTGTGTATTTTGTTTTTGTCTTTGTTTTTGCTTTTAGAGATAGGGCCTCACTCTGATGCCCAGGCTAGAGTACAGTGGTGCAGTCATGGTTCACTGCAGCCTCAATCTCCTCGGCTCAAGCAGTCCTCCTGTCTTAACCTCCTGAGTAGCTATGTAGCTGGGACTACAGGCATGTACCACCAGGCCTGGATAATTTTTAAATTATTTTGTAGGTATAGAGTCTCATTATGTTGCCTAAGTAGGTCTCAAACTCCTGGCCTCAAGCATTTCTCCTCCTTGGCCTCCTAAAATGCTGGGATTACAGGCAAGAGCACAGCATTCAGCCCTTTATGTCCTTTAAATGGCTAAACCAAAAAATCCTCTCCATAGCTTTTGGAAGAAAAGCAGTTTTAAGCCTGAATTAAAGTTGTTTGCTTTTATTGATAGACAATGTGGAGCTCATACTGAAAACAATCAATAACCAGCACAGCATTGAGAGTCAAGACAATGACCAGCCCGACTATGACAGCGTGGCATCAGACGAAGACACAGATTTGGAAACCACTGCAAGCAAAGCAAACCGGCAGAAGGTGAGAGGCCGTGCGTCCTGTGGAAGGGCAAGCATGCATCAGCTGAGGGCTAGCCCTGCCAAAGCTGCTGTGCAGTGAGGTTGGGTTTGTTACTGGCTCAGGCCAAGCAAAGGTGAAACAAGGTTAAATGGTTTTAAAATAGGGGTCCTTGTCCCTGCATCACAGCCCTGCTGCAGTTGAGACTTTATAAAACTTGTGAGCAGTGACTGGTGTGTTTTTTTCATTCAACAAGTGTTTACTGAGTGACTTCTCTGGATATGACTCTCCTGAATGAGGTTTCATCCCTTTCCTATGAGGGTCTCATTGCCTAGGAGAGAGAGAACTGCAGGAGAAGGCACAAAGTGATGTGTGTCATATGAAGCACACACAGGCTGAGGGAGTGAACAGAGAGAGAACCTATGGCTGGGAGCATCAGCAGGGCTGTGTCATAGGACGGCTCTTAAGATGCGCCTCAAGGGATGCTTGGGATTGGGGCATATGGAGGAGGCAGAAAGAAAGTGAAACCAGGGCATCTAAGGGGAAGCTGGTCATGCATAGGGACAGCCTAAAAAGGGTGGGACTCGAAGCCGCAGCAAGAGGGGTATGACGCCCAGCGGAAGAGCGTGGGCCTCACAGGCAGTGCGGAGCCCAGGATGCCATGTCTGGGGAGGACTATTCTGGTAGGTTAGAGAGTGGAGGGAGAGCTCCAAACTGGAGCTGACGCAGGCCACCCCAGGACCCATGCTAAGATGGTGCAGGTGGGAGAGACCTCGGGACCAGAGTGTGAGCTAGTGGAGAAGGCGGCAGGACCCCAGGCTGTGCACCCTCTGCTGACCCCCAGGACACACCCACAGAGGGGCTTGGCAATCATTTGAGAATAGATGAATAGGAAGGTAGAATAGAAAAGTCTTGGCAATAAGTTGGAAGGTTGAAGTGGGGAGATAGACTTATGGGAGATGTGTTCGGAGTTCTCCGGCCCACATGACTACGAGAAAGATGGCGCCATTAGCAGATGCAGGGGACACCCCTGTGCAGACTTCCGGGAAGCCACCTGGTTCACTCAGTCAGAGCTGAGGTCGTTTTGGGACCCTCTGTGACCAGGCCCTCTATCAACTGCCTGGCCTCCTGCCCAATCCATCCCACACACCTGCTCCCTGCAGGCTGAGCTCCACTGCAGGCTGGAATGTTCTTCCTCCAGATTCATGTGACTTATTCCCTCACCTCCCGGGGCTCTGCTCACCTCTCACCCACTCACAGGCTTAACCCAGCTACCCGCTTAACATGCAGTCCCCTACCCTGCTCTGTCTTATCTTTTCCCACAGCACTTATCACCCTCAGTCATACAATATATATACTCTCTCATGCTGTTGGGATATAAACACCATGGAAGCAGGAATCTTTGTCTCTTTTCTAATATATCCCAAGCACCTAGAACACTGCCTAATGTTCAATGAAAATGTTGGAATGAAGGAATTAATGAAAGAATGAATAAAAGCAAAACATGAGTGAACGAGAGAAAGGCTTACAAGACAAGACAGACCTCCTTAGACAGTCATTGTCAGCATAGATGTGTAGCCCCACTGCCTGTTCTATTGGAAAATACTGACTTTCAAATTTTTTAAATAGGATAGTGACCCTACTTTTTTATGTTTTAGTTTTACATTACTCTCAGAGGCCTTAATTTGGTTTGACTAACTTTGCAATTCAGCTGGCTTGGTCAGAATTTGAAATTCTTGAGCTGTTAGTCTTTAATGTTCTCATCATCTCAGATTGTGAACGTTTTCCCCAATTTATTTTTAGAGCCTAGATTCAGATTTATCAGATGGACCAGTCACTGTACAGGAATTTATGGAGGTCAAAAACGCTCTAGTGGCTTCTGAGGCCAAGATACAGCAGCTAATGAAGGTGAATAACAACTTGAGTGACGAGCTGAGAATTATGCAGAAAAAGGTAACATGTTAATAAATGCCAGGACGGTTGATGCTTTAATCCCATAGTACAAGGAAGAATCTCAGGCACTGTGATGTGGTCCGAGGGAAGAAAAACAGTTATTGTAACAGCCTTAGAAATCTTTGGGCCAAGTTGTCTTTTTGAAGCAGGATGTACTTGGATATTTAAAATGAAATATATCCAGAGTAAGTTCCCCAGGGAGGAGAAACCTAACATCCTATTTAAGCATTTGTGCCCTTTAGAATAACCCTTGCACTATTCTGTGCTTCCTGGAAACCTGGATGGCGCTTCATGGATGTGATTCTTCCCATTGCTAGGGAGGGATGATCATACCATGGAGACAGAGCCAGTGAGTGCCCTCAGCATTCAAACCCTGCTCCCACCCTGGCAGCCCTATCCCACATCCCCACCTTATTGCTTACCAGTGTTTACTACTAACTTGGATTATCCCCAGAGCCTACGGGAGGGCCTGCCACAGAGTAGGTTCTCAAAAAATAAGAAAAAACCATTTCATTTGTAATAGCAAGAGCTGCACACTGGTAAGAAGCAATCTCATTTGCTCAGCGTTTTCTCATTCATTACCTTTTGACAGAATCAGAACCGTCTGAATATATTCATCCTGGAAAGGAGTGTGGTTGATGGTAGCAAGGAATACCCTTAGTAGGAGGGGGATTGTGTATGCAACTCTTTGTGAGAAGGCTAAGTAAGGGCATTTGAAAAATTCCAAATTTTGCCCATGACTTTGTGGGTATCACTCCCATCGTTCAGTTCTAAAATGAGATTTGGACACTTAACCAGAAACAAAATGAAATATATGATCTATATATTTAGGCAGTCATTTGAGAAGTAAGGTTTTCAAATCGTTTTCAAGACCTGAGGACATGGTACACTCCATGTGTACCTGGACTCTTTTCAGTGCTGCTTCCTAAAGGAAGGTCGAAGAACTAAAAAGGGGCCCATGCTCCTCTACTTACTAGGGAAGGAAATTGCTGTGCACTTTTGCCTGGGATTTGGTCTAGGATCCTTTTGATTTTGAGTTCTAGAGCATTTTTGAGACTTTTTAAAATACATGACTCTAATGCCTGTAGTAGCAGGGAATGAAGAATGCTCAAGATGAGCCAGCCTTAAACAAACAGACACTTGTTCTGTGTCTCCCAGTCCTGTCTAGGGCTGCCGTGCAGCTGTAAACGAGACAGACCAAGAGCCCCTTTGTCATTACATACAGGACCTGTACTTTCTCTGCCTTCTTTGGAATATATTTTATTTAATGGATTATACTTTGTCCCATTAATTGACTAATAATTTTGACCAGGTGACTATTTCTGAAACATGCTGATTTTGCCACTGTAAATCAATCTGTTGCACATCACCTTTTAAAATCTAATAATGCTTCTTTTAGTATTTTTGGAAATCAGAGAGAGAGCCTCATTATCTCTGAAAGCAAATGTCTTCAGCTTCTTTGAGAAATGCAAAGTGAAATTATTTGCTGTTGCTTATTGATTATCTCATCAATTCTTAGAAATGCTTTTGATTGGGGCCGGGCGCGGTGGCTCAGGCCTGTAATCCCAGCACTTTGGGAAGCCGAGATGGGTGAATCACGAGGTCAGGAGATCGAGACCATCCTGGCTAACACGGTGAAACCCCGTCTCTACTAAAAAATACAAAAAAAAAAATAACTAGCCGGGCGAGGTGGCGGGCGCCTGCAGTCCCAGCTACTTGGGAGGCTGAGGCAGGAGAATGGTGTGAACCCGGGAGGCAGAGCTTGCAGTGAGCTGAGATCTGGCCACTGCACTCCAGCCTGGGCGACAGAGCGAGACTCCATCTCAAAAAAAAAAAAAGAAATGCTTCTGATTTCTGAAACTATTGAATTGTCTATAACTTTTTATTTTCCTTATACTCCTTCCAAATAAAAAAGTGTAGCCTGGTTCTTATTAAGATAAACATCGTTAAAATTTATGTGAGGACATCTCTCTAAATACAGAGTACTAAAATTTTTTAAAAATTGAAACCAAGAACTTGTGCTCATGAGAACACATTCAGGCAAAATCCAAGCATGAAAAGTGTTAGGGTAAAGTTTCAGATGTGAAGGCTTTAACTAAAATACTGCCACAGAGGCTTTTTACACAGACAAACACGTGATTAGATGCACCAGTGCCCCATTGAGGGACATGTGTCAGTTACACGCCTCAGTCCTTGAACCTTGACCATTTCACTCTAGGCCCTGGGTTCTCTAATGAGTAGTTTCAACAGGCACTTCATGCCTGTCTGTATCCTGGAATGTAGAAATGTTCAGGGCTGCTTTGTCACTTTGCAGCTGTTCTTTCCCTGGAAAGGGAATTGCAGATATTAGCTATACCCTGCCAGCCTTTGTGGAATAAAAGCAGTCTATCATTCTGTAATGGCTTGCTCTTCAAGGAAACAGAATGAGTGGTCTTTTTGGGGAAGAGGCAGTAAGTCACACTTTCGCAGCAGTTTGGCATGATTAATATAAAGTATATAGAATTTGTTTATTTAGCAAAGATGTATTGATTTTATTTCAAAGTTAGGTAAAGTTTTTAATATACATAAAGTTGACAAAGTAGCATGATTTGTATCTGATCTTTCACATTTAACAGTTGCTTGGAAAAGATGCTAATTAATGAAGAGGAGCAACTACTATTGGTGTATTTTTCACAGATTGGTGCTTTCTAAATAAAAATTTAAAGCAACTCCTAACATTGAATGGGTTTGCTACTGAAAAAGTAATGATCTTCTGGTGCAAACAGTTGCTCGTGGACTTAAACTTTGGCACTGGTGGGAATTTGGTCAGATTTTACAATCTCTGTCAAAGAGTAGACAGCTGAACTCACACCACACCCAGCTTATAAAATGTCCATGGAAGATGAAGGCGCGCCAGAAGGGAAGGACCCTGCGCAGAATGGACGTGGTGAATGGTGTTTAAAATGCCAGATGCCAAAGAGTAACACGATTCCCTGCTGACCCCTTAACTCTAATCCATCCAGCACCATGGAGCAGCCTGCATGTGAGGAATGGAAGGAGCGTTCAGGGCCTCCAAGTGACAGTCTCTAAAATGGGGTGGTGCCAGGCAGATTAGCATGTTCAAAGCTGACACCACTGAGGTCGTGTTTTTTGGGTGACAAAGCCAAAGGAGAGAAAGGCCAAATATTCCAGTCCTGGCTGAAAGATGATCACTCACCAGACGGAAGCAAGCGTGCTGCGTGGAGCATCCATGCGAAGATGTCGATTCCATAGATAATAGGTTTCCAGTTTTCTTTGTGATATGTTAATATAGCAAACTTACCATGATCCAGTTTTCTCTTTTTTTTTTTTTTTTTTTTTTTTTTTACAAAGTGCTGAATTGTTTGGAATATCAAGAGTATTATGTAATAAAAACTTGTTGATCATAATTTTTCTTGTTGGCTTTTTGGAAAGCAATAGCTGATCTGATTTTTCATAAGCTGAACTTCTGTCTTTCTTGCTTTGCAAAGCAACCCTCATCATCTTTGTGCTGCTTCCATGGTGTCTGCTGTCATTTTTGGCCTTTGCAAATTGCTCGGGGCTCATTTGAAAAGCAAGTTACCTAAATGATGTTTTAATGATCTCGAGCTCTTGCTTGAAACAACCTTAGAATAATCCAGTATACAGCTTGCCTGCAAACATTTCCCAGCCCACCATGACAAATTTTTAAGCGGTTAGACATTTTGTTTTGAGGAAGTCCAAACCACAACTTTTCCGCATTCAGAAATGAAGCTATTTAATTTGCTTACATGATGAAGGGAGTTGATTGTGTTTCACCCCATCCAGAAGAAAGGGTCTTTGTTTGTATTGGCTTTTTACTTTCAGCCCCGCTAGCTGTTACTGCCCTTATTGTTTAAAGCTGGTAGTTGTATTCATTTACTTGGTGTTTGCTTTTTCTGCTTGCTATAAAAAAACACAGTCCCACTGCCAAACATTTCTTTCAGCTTCAAACACTCCAGAGTGAAAATTCGAACCTCAGGAAACAGGCCACAACCAATGTATATCAGGTGCAAACTGGTTCTGAGTACACAGACACTTCCAACCACTCTTCCTTAAAGAGACGTCCGTCTGCCCGGGGCAGTAGGCCCATGTCCATGTACGAGACCGGATCAGGTCAGAAACCGTATCTCCCAATGGGAGAAGCGAGCCGCCCTGAAGAGAGCAGGACGAGACTCCAGCCCTTCCCCGCACACGTAAGTAACACCACCGGCGCTTCCGCTGTTCACTCTGTGCAGCCTGACTACTCTGTTCCCTCTTCTGAACCTGCAGGTCCCCATACCTCTGCTTTGCCAAATTGGGCTAAGAGAGTTACCATTGTGTTTGCTGTATTAACATGTCCACAGATGCTTGCGATGTTCCCACAAGCACACAGGGCCATGGGCTGATGGTTTCCTAACCAAGTTGGGGATTCTGGCTCTTGCCCGAACTGCTACTTTTTTTCTCCCCCACATCCGTGGTTATTTCTCAACCAGCCAGTGTTGGAACTTTTTTTGGTAAAGCTTCCTTCCTTCCCCACTTCCAAAAACAAAAGCAGATCATAAAGGTCACTCTCAGAAGGAAGTGTCGCCTTCTTGGAGCTAGACAGGGATGTGCCCCTTTAAGGACTGGAGCCCTTAGAATCCAAGATGGCTTTTCAGCTCCTCCTCAAGCAGGTGGCCTTGAGTCTGTGGCCCAGGTACCCAGGCAAGTCTGGAAGGCTCCAGGCCTCTGCAGCCTCTCCATGTGTGCTCAGTATGCCTGCTAGGTTCGCTTCTGCATCCTGCTCCTCCCCCGTGGTGGGGGAAGTGTGGCTTTGTCATCTCAGAAAAGGAAATGTAATACTCTTCATCAGTCTTAGAAGCGCTGAATTCCAGAGATTGTGTTCTGCAGCAGGTTTCTTACAATCTTATTTTGCATTGGGATACATACTGTGTTGTGAGATTTTCAAATATATTTATCCTGGATTACTTTATTATAAAAATATGTGTTTTGCCAAGATGTTACAGACATTTAAACTTTTTCACGTATGCTTTTTTGGAGAGTAGTATTTGTCTTTTTGAGTGTCAAAGTTTATTATTTCTTCAGTCAAATTTTACGGGAGTTTCCAAAAAAATTCTCAAGGTAGATGCATAGCAAGGACATGGTTTTGTAAATTAAACCCTAGTTTAATTTTGTCAATTTTCAGTGTGTTAAAATTACAATATTGTTTTACTATAATTGGGAGTCTATCATCTCAAATTATTTTTAAGATATTTGGGTTTAACATTCTAAGGCAGTTGATTTGATAAATTTGATGTAATGGGAATGCCATTGAACTAAGTTAAGAATCTTTTTTTTTTTTTTGAGACGGAGTCTCGCTCTGTCACCCAGGCTGGAGTGCAGTGGTGTAATCTCAGCTCACTGCAACCTTTGCCTCCTGGGTTCAAGCAGTTCTCCTGCCTCAGCCTCCTGAGTAGCTGGGACTACAGGCACATGCTCCTGCGCCTGGCTAATTTTTTTGTGTTTTAGTAGTAATGGGGCTTCATCATGTTGCCCAGGCTGGTCTCAAACTCCTGAGCTCAGGCAATCCGCCCACCTCAGCCTCCCAAAGTGCTAGGATTACAGGTGTGAGCTACCACGCCCACCCTAAGTTAAGAATCTTATTTTTGTATAGCTGAAGACAAAATTTAGGAAAATCAGCCTTTGTTATTTTTCAGTGTACTTTCTTATTTTAGAAAAAAATTAGAATATAAAGATATCATATCAAGAAGGACTATAACTGTACTAAAAATTAGATTGATAGTGTATAGCAACTTAGAATCATTTGTATAGTTTCTCATCTCACATCAGTCCTGACTGAAAAACAAATACGCATTTCATAGTATCCATTAACAAATTATTGACAAGTTTGACAAATTATGTTAGGTATTTCCCTTATGGAAAAGCAGCCTTATTAAATTCAGAGTAATTTCCAGGAGGTGTTTCACCAAGGGTTTAAACATCTCTGGGGTCCTGTCACTGGTGGCCACTGAGATTGCACCACTCACGTCACATAGTATGTGGTGTTCCAGGATTCTTTTACTGAAGCTGGCGAGGTGGTAGGTTTTTGGTCTATTTTGTATTTTCCCGAGTGTGTTTCTCTTTCCCATTCCAGATCGGGAGGAGTGCGTTTGTGACCTCCTCTTCATCTCTGCCTTCCTTCCCCTCCACACTTTCCTGGTCGAGGGACGAAAGCGCCCGAAGGGTTAAGTACATTCTGAATGGTCTGCTCTCTGGAGGAGGGGCCGTGCTCCTGGGCTCTTTGTGCTTGGGCTCTGGCCCTCCTGTCCCTCGCTAACTGCCCTTCCGTCCTGCATGAGGCAGCGCTTCCTCCTGGTTTCTCACAGTGCATCAGGCGCACACTCGCGCACATGCACGCTCACCCATCGAGGGCGCCTACCTTTCTCTAACCCCACACTGCTCATATTCACGTCATATTTAACAGAGTTTGCAAATCACCCTACAGCATTTATTCTGAGCATACTGTCTTTTTAAACAACCAGAAAACTAGCTGGCTGCTGGTTAGATATTATAATAGGCCAAATCTGTTCAATTTGTTCAGGGCTACAGTTGTCATATTGAAACTGCTGTATGTGGACTCGCTGAAGTACTAAAATGTCATGCCTTTTTTTTTTTTAAAACCTGTGACACATTTTATGTCAGCACTACACTTGACAAACCAAGATTTACAAGTCCCTGCATCTTGAATCAGAATTGTAACACCTTGTGGCATTGGATCTGTGCAAGCAGCTGTTAGCCTAAAGCTGTTCACTTGTACAGGTTGGTTAAACCCCACCTACTGGTGTATAATTTATGGTCTCAATAGCAGTGCATGATTCAGTTAAGCCCCTTTTAGAGTAGTCAGGCAGTAAGTATCAAGCAACTCCTCCATACACAGCGTTTTGGTAAGTCAATGAAAGGGTACTAAGGACTTAGGTGGCACAGCCCCTGCTCCCGAAGGCACTGTCGATTAAAAAATACTTTCATGCACAAAGAGTGGTACATGACTGCAACCTGGGAAAGCCGTGGAAAGAGCACAAGCTTTGAAAATCCATGTCCCAGTTCTGGCTCCATCTCTTTTTGAATGGAAGGGTAATGTAAGGTAAGAGGAGGAAGGTGGCCGTGGGTAAGGAACCACCTTTACAGGCAAGGTGGGGTTTGCACTGGGCCTTTGCCATTCCCTCCACACCTAGGAATGATGGAGAGCCTTTCTTTCCTAGTTCCAGTGGCATATGGATTATCAAGGCCCTTTCAGGATTGGTTTTTTTTTTTTTTAAGAGACAGAGCCTCATTATGTTGCCTAGTCTGTAGTACAGTAGCTATTTACAGGCGTGGTCATAGCATACTGCAGCCTCAAACTCCTGGGCTCAAGCAGTCCTCCCACTTCAGGCTTCTGAGTAGCTGGGCCTACAGGCAGCGCCACCATGCCCTGACCCTTTTGGAATTCTTTACTTCACTTTCACAGTAGTCTATTAAGAATTCTCGGGGCCGGGCGCGGTGGCTCAAGCCTGTAATCCCAGCACTTTGGGAGGCCGAGACGGGCGGATCACGAGGTCAGGAGATCGAGACCATCCTGGCTAACACGGTGAAACCCCGTCTCTACTAAAAATACAAAAAACTAGCCGGGCGAGGTGGCGGGCGCCTGTAGTCCCAGCTACTCGGGAGGCTGAGGCAGGAGAATGGCGTAAACCCGGGAGGCGGAGCTTGCAGTGAGCTGAGATCCGGCCACTGCACTCCAGCCCGGGCTACAGAGCAAGACTCCGTCTCAGAAAAAAAAAAAAAAAAAGAATTCTCGCCGAGTGCAGTGACTCACACACTTTGGGAGGCCTAGGCGGGTGGACTGCTTGAGCCCAGGAGTTCAAGACCAGCCTCAGCAACATGGTGAAATTCTATCTCTACAAAAAATATAAAAAATTATCCAGGTGTGTTGATGCACACCTTTAGTCTCAGGTACTTGGGAGGCTGAGATGGGAGGATCGCTTGAGCCCGCCATGAGAGATCGAGGCTGCAGTGAGCCATGATTTTGCGATTGCATTCCAGCCTGGACAACACAGTGAGACCCTGTCTCAAAAAAAAAAAAGCAATTATTGTACTAAAAAAAAAAAAAGAATTCTTGATAAATTGGATTTAAAGTCTCAGCTGGGTGCAGTGGCTGTAATCCCAGCACTTTGGGAGGCCAAGGTGGGTGGATCACTTGAGCCCAGGAGTTTGAGACCAGCCTGGCCAACATGGCAAAACCCGTATCTACTAAAAAATACAAAAATTAGTAGGGGGTTGGCACATGCCTGTAATCCCAGATACTCGGAAGACTGAGGCACGAGAATCAAGAATCCCTTGAACCTGGGAAGCAGAGGTTGCAATAAGCCGAGATTGTACCACTGCACTCCAGCCTGGACGACAAAGTGAGACTGTCTAAAAAAAAAAAAAAAAAAAAAAGGTCTCCTGAGCAGTTCTGAAATTGAACTGTAATGTTTTCATTAAAATAGCCCAGATACAACTAAAGGACAGTTAGTGATTAAATACCTCATTAGAAATGTTGTAAGTCAAACCACTTTTGTCTACTGTGAAATTTTGTTTTTTAATTTGTATGGTAGCCTCCAAAATCATTGCAAGGACTGCTTGCTGAGATGGAGTTTTGTACAAAAATCATTTAAACTGATCACCCTGATTGTTCCTGACAGCTTCATCATGAGTTTAGATTTTTATGGCGTGTCTTTATTCAGAGAAAACTGCAAACCTATTAAATAAATTGAACCAGCACCAGCTATAAGGTAACCTTCCTATTAACAGCTTTGAGAGAGCAGCACTCTTAACCAATAGCTTTTGGCTCTGCATGTTTATAATAATTTTGATACATTAAATGCTGGCTACACTGAAATTCTGTACATATGCTTTTGTTGACAACGATGAAGGACTTAACTAACGTGTAAGTAACTGATTTCCTGGGTGGTTGCTGCTATATGTTGTTTTCCATACTTGAGAAACATTTACCGAATGCATTTATTAGGTATATGAGTCACTGCTCTTCTAAAATGTTTAAATGCAACTTGGTACTTTTGATCATTGAGGGTAATGCATTTGATTTGCAATTATCACATTTCATCGGGGAAGGCAAAAAGATTCATTATAAAGGCCAGGCGTGGTGGCTCATGCCTGTAATCCTAGCACTTTGGGAGGCCGAGGCAGGTAGATTCCCTGAGCTCAGTAGTTCAAGACCATCCTGGGCAACACATTGAAACCCCGTCTCTACTAAAATACAAAAAATTAGCCAGGCATGGCGGTGGGCGCCTATACTCCCAACTACTTGGGAGGCTGAGGCAGGAGAATCGCTTGAACCTGGGAGGCAGAAGTTACAGTGAGCCAGGATCGTGCCACTGCACTCTAGCCTGGGCAACAGAACGAGACTCTGTCTCCAGATAAATAAATAAAAAAGATTCATTATAAATATGTAGAATTTTCTGGGTTTAATTCTGTTTCTAGTTTGTTTTCCACTGGAGCAGCTCTGGGCACATTTTTCAGTATAATTACGTAAATGCAAGTTTTTATCTATTGATATATGTGTATATGTATACACACACATACCTCTGTGTGGGTGTATATATAAAAACCAAAATAAAACTTAAAATTTAGTTGGGGCCAGGTGTGGTGGCTCACATCTATAATCCCAGCACTTTGGGAGGCCAAACTTGGAGGATCACTTGAGCTCAGGATTATCAGGCTAGGCTGGGCAACATAGTAAGACCTTGTCTCTACAAAAAAGTACAAAATTAGCCGAGCGTGGTGGCACATGCCCGTGGTCCCAGCTGCTCAGGAAGCTGAGGTGGGAGAATCGCTTGAGCTTGGGAGGTCAAGGCTGCAGCGAGCTGAGGTTGTACCACTGCACTTAGCCTAGGCGACAGAGTGAGACCCTGTCTCAAAAAGAAAAGAAAAGAAAAAAAAGTTGGCAGGGTGCGGTGGCTCACACCTATAATCCCAGCACTTTTGGAGCTGAGGCGGGAAGATCACCGAGGTCAGGAGTTTGAGACCAGCCTGACCAACATGGTGAAACCCCGTCTCTAATAAAAATACAAAATTAGCTGGGTGTGGTGGCGCATGCCTGTAATTCCGGCTACTCGGGGGGCTGAGGCAGGAGAATTGCTTGAACCTGGGAGGCAGAGGTTGCAGTGAGCCGAGATTACGCCATTGCACTCCAGCCTAGGCAACAAGAGTGAAACTCCACCTCAAAAAAAAAAAAAGAAAAAGAAAAGAAAAGTTAGGTATTCCCTGTGACAAGATAAGAAGGGTTTTGGGTTTTTTTCTTTCTTTTTGGTTTTCTAAGCTCATCTCTGGAAGACCACAGTGTTTGCCCATGATCTTCCTGGTATAGACTTCTAGGAGCCAAACTCATTGACTGTTCATAAAGCCAGATCAAAACAAGGCAGCAAGAGAAGCAGAACTACTTATTGGTAGGAGATATAAACAAAGGAATCACCAAAGTTATAGATTCTACAGAAATTAGCTTTACAAACTCCCCATATGGCTCCAAGCCAACATTTAATCATTTGCCAAATAGATTTGAGTGGCTGCAGGATGCACGAGTTCATAGTGAATTTTAGGAGCCCACAGCAAGTGTCTTGTATTTGAGTGGCTGGGAACTAAACAGAGCATGTGTGGAGGTGTGGATGGAAGAACTCAGCCGACAGAGAAGAGAACATGTGCCCTGGGAGCAGAAGGAGAGTCTTTGGGGATAGCAAACAAAGTGTAGTGTGAATAAGGGGGACTCCTCCACATGGGTCCAGCTGCCTTGCCTGTACCCACCAGGTGTTATCAGTAAGGAGCAACAATCAGGCTTTACGTAGTTTTGTGGGGGTTTTTTTTGTGTTTTTTTGTTTTTTTTTTTGTTTTGTTTTTTGAGTTAGGGTCTAGCTCTGTCACCCAGACTGGAGTATAGTAGTGTGATCTCATCTCACTGCAACCTCTGCCTCCTAGGCTCAAGAGATCCTCTCACTTCAGCCTCCCAAGTAGCTGAACTGCAGGTGTGCACTACCACACTTGGCTAATTTTTGTAGTTTTAGTAGAGATGACATTTCACCATGTTGCCCAGGCTAACCTCAAACTCCTGGCCTCAAGTGATCTGCCCACCTCGGCCTCCCAACGTGCTGGGATTACAGGTGCGAGCCACCGCACCTGGCCATGTAGACCTTCTTAAACCAACTTACTCAAAAGTAGCCATTCTTTTGGATAAAGCTATAGGGTTTCCATGTGTTTAAACAAAGCTCTCAGTTTACATCTGTGTCCTTAGCCACATTTTATTGCAGCATCAATAAAACTCTCTTAGCCACATGTTTTGATTAACTTGGATGAAATTCAAGGAGTAAAGCTAGAAATAGCTCACACTTGTATTTTATAAGGTAATTGGTTTAGGTTTTAAATTAGCCTCCACTGATTTCTGTTCCAAAGAAATTCTCAAGCATTATGGGTGAAATAAATACTGAGGGAAAATAACGTTCATGAAATACTCAGAACATAGTTCCCTTTGAAGGAATAAAGTCCCCTTCGAATTTCGTCACCCTAGAAGATCCTGTGTTTAGCAGTGCTGGCATTTGTTCAAAACATTTTTAGGATTCCTCTTTTGAATCTATATCCCATTTTTGATTGTCACAGTTGTACCGAATCTTTACATTTTAAGGGGTAGATTTGAGCCCAGGCATGAAATATTGGAGGTAGCAGGAGGCAGGAGACCTGGTGCTTGGTCCTGTTTTTCTGCAGACTTTGTGGCCTTTGGTGGGCCACGCAGCTTTTTTGGCCCTTCATTTTCTCATATGGGGTTCAGTCAGATAATCTGAAGGTGACTTCCAATGCTGAAGGTCTGTGGTCATATAAGTGCCGGGATTTTTTTTGTTTGTTTCTGAGACAGGGTCTTACTCTGTTGCCCAGGCTGGAGTACAGTGATGCGATCATGGTTCAATACAATCTTGAACTCCTGGGCTCAAGCAATCCTCCCTCAGCCTCCTGAGGATCTGGGACTACAGGTGTATGCTACCATGCCTGGCTGTTTTTTTTTTATGTTTTTTTTGTTTTGTTTTGTTTTAATGTTGCCCAGGCTGGTCTCAAACTCCTAGCCTCAAGCAATCGTCCTGCCTCAGCCTCCCAAAATACAGGGATTACAGGCATGAGCCACCACACCCTGCCTGTATTTTAACTACATCTCATTATGTTATAAATTTGAGAACTAAATGAGGGTGTGTTGCCTTGCATGTCTGTTAGTTTGTACCAAGGATGTGATTATGGAGTAGCCACTGAGCTAAGAAGAAAATGGTGCAAAGAAGGAAAGAGGCCATTTCTGGATCCAATGTTCATCTTTTACTGAATTTTCACTAGAGAGTTGGCCCCTGTCCCAAATGAGATTTGGGATGTGAAGGCCAATAGCCTAATAGGTAACAGTTCCTAGGGAAGACTCCTGAGAAGGGTCTCATGTTACCAACTTACGAGGGTCCCTCTTCTTTCTTGTAGGCATCCAGGCTGGAGAAGCAGAACAGCACACCTGAGAGTGACTACGACAACACTCCCAACGACATGGAGCCAGATGGCATGGGGTACATCCACAGGATGAGCGTGCCAGGGGAGGGGCCCCCAGGGCCAGCAGAAGCAGTTCACCACACACACCCCTTTTCTCTATTTTCAGACTCATAAAGTCTTAAAATATTCAAGTATATGCTCATAGTTTGCATGTCTTGTCATCTCACATTATTGCTGAAAGGTCTTTTTCTTTGTACCAGCATGTTATGTGTCTTTAGCTGTCTGTAGTGTGTTTAAAGTCATTACCCCACTTCATCACGAAGACAACACTAGGTTACATTCCGCATTTGTACCCAAGGAATTGGCTCACCTGGGAGTGGCTTTATAACCACACACTCTCCCCACCCCAGGTATTTCCCTCCCTTTTCCCCTCCTTCACCCTTCCCATGAGAGCAAACACTTCCAGCCCTATGGTAGAGTGAAATAGCCCATTTTAGAGCCTTACCGTGAGTCTCCTGCTAGACAGGATAAAGGAAATGACGAGACCAGCCTGCTCATGCATTTAGCTGGTGCATACAAAGTGGCTCCTAGAAGCAGAGGAGCAGCTAATAAGCACCTGCTGTATTTAACTGCATCTTTAATGTTCACAGGTCAAGCCGAAAGGGACGGCAAAGAAGTATGGTGTGGCCAGGTGATGGCTTGGTACCAGACACAGCAGAACCCCACGTGGCCCCAAGCCCCACTCTCCCTAGTACCGAAGATGTCATCAGGAAGACTGAACAGATCACCAAAAACATACAGGAGCTCTTAAGAGCAGCCCAAGAAAATAAACATGACAGGTAAGCAGGACTGAAGACCCTGCTTTGGCAGAGCATGTGTTATGCGCCCAGAAAGGGATGATGCCCACATTCCCAATGGCAGCTGTTCCTTGCATGCTGACTTCAAGGTCATTGAAAACCTAAGTCTACATTAATAGGCTTAAGAACAATGTCAATTTTGGTTTGGTTTGTTTTGTTTGATTTACGTGGTATTTTCTTTTTTTTCATCTTGTTATGAAGCTCCGAAAATAAGTGCTTCTAGAAATAGGATTGTGGCATAGTTAGGGTGGCGACAGTGCTAATTCTAGGTAGAGGGGGAAAGGGGCTACCTTACACCTTGCTTCTGGCCACAGCTATACCCTGGCCTGGCTAGGGACAAGGCTGCTGACACAAAAGGTATCCTGGGCTGGGCACACTGGCTCACGCCTGTAATCCCAGCACTTTGGGAGGCCGAAGCAGGTGGATCACCTGAGGTCAGGAATTTGAGACCAGTCTGACCAATATGGTGAAACCCTATGTCTACGAAAAACACAAAAATTAGCCAAGCGTGGGCAGCATGTGCCTGTAGTCCCATCTGTTCTGGAAGCTGAGGCAGGATAATTTCTTGAACCCTGGAGGCAGAGGTTGCAGTGAACCAAGATCATGCCACTGCACTCCAGCCTGGGCAACACGAGCGAAACTCTGTCTCAAAGTAAATAAAGTTGATCTCATCATCACCCAAATCCATCCCTGCGCATGAGAGAGGAGGCTGCTTACTCTGACCAGAAGCACGGCGGTTAATTCTTACCCGGAGGAAGGGAATGGCTCTTGCTCCAACTTAGCCTTTTGTTCTTTGAGAGTGAATTCTCTAAGAACTTCCAGTGAGTTGCAAACTGCTTGGGGTAACATCCTAGCTTCCCATGGTTGGCAGGATGTAGACACTCATAAAACATTAGCTAAACCAGCAGAATTCAGTCAAACCCAAGAACAATCTCATTCTTTTCATTAGGTCAGCAAAGTTTAGGACTTCAGTGAAGAACTTTCTTCATGCCTTGCATGAGAAAAAAGTGTTGAAGGGATGCTGTGCTGTTTACTCTTCTCTCTGTTTTCTTCTTCCACACAGACATGCATCTGGGCCTTTGTATTCCCTTTTGTAGTCCTGGCACTACTGGGTCAACCTCCCCTTTCTCCTTTTTTATATGGCTCACACATCTCCCAGTGTCCTTACTTCCCACTAGGAAAGAGGGGAATAAGCCATGTTTATTGAAAGATAAGAGTTAGTCTTTTGGAGGGACTGCTGGAAGCTCCTCAGAGAAAAAGAGAAACCCGCATAACTTTTTAGCCTCCTTTGATAACAACTGTCTAATGATTTGGCTTCTTCCTCCTTTCCCAGGCATCCTCTTCTTACCACACCTTTTGGACATAATTGATTACAGAAAGCAGTGTCCCATGGCTTTCCAAAGGCCTTTTTTTTTTTTTTTTTTTTTTTTTTTTTTTGAGACAGAGTCTTACTCTGTCACCCAGGCTGGAGTGCAGTGGCATGATCTCACTCACTGCAACCTCTGCCTCCTTGGCTCAAGTGATTCTCCTGCCTCAGCCTCCCGAGTAGCTGGGATTACAGGCGCCCACCACCATGCCTGGCTAATTTTTTTGTATTTTAAGTACAGACAGTTTCACTATGTTGGCCAGGCTGGTCTCGAACTCCTGATCTCAAGTGATCTGCCCACCTCAGCCTCTCAAAGTGCTGAGATTACAGGCTTGAGCCACCATGCTTGGCCAAAGTTTTTGACAGCGTTTAATGTAATGATGATTCAATAACACTTCCTTCCTAAGCACTGTGACTCCGTTTGTCGATGTGCTTCGCTTTTCATTTCCTCTAGTTCAGAAGTGCTGTGCTTGTATTTCAAACTAAAACGTGCTTGCCTTATGTTGCTGTCGTTGTCAAAAATATAAATATCTGCCCTTAGGCCATTTCTGGCTTCAAAGATGCAATATGGTGCTTGGTACAATTTGGGAAGTTCCTTTTTTTTTTTTCCTTTCTTTGTTTAAAGTGTACAAATCCATTCAACAACACATACCATGATCTGATTTCCTTTTTTTTTAAGACCATGAGAGAATGATGCAGAGATTTTAATCATTAGCTCATTCTTTTGGTTTAAAACCATAATTGGTCTAGAGAATTTATATTTCATAAATTGTTCAATGCTATACTAAAATTTGTGGCTACTTAGATACCCGAGATGCTTTTATTTATAATCTTGAATTGTACAAATTAAACCCATGCCTTTTTCTCATTTTCTCTTCTTGATCCATGTAAGCAGCCCCAGCCCCTGACATTCCTGAAGTCTGGTCTCCTGGGCCTCCAGCCTCACTCCTGCCCTCACACAGACATACATACGATTCAGGGATTATGACATACTATGCACGAAAACCTTTTTGAGGAAAGATACCAATGTGAATGAAGTTGTGAACGTGGACTCCTGTTAGAGGAGGAGGAGAAGGGCTTCCTCATTAATCTGGGTGTGCTTGCTTTTCTGTCTTGTCGAGGACTTCCCCAAATAGTTCATAATGAGTGAGCTTTTGAGAGATGGCCTTAGGAAAGATTCCTTCTCTGTAGCAGGAGGAAAGGGTGAATCGTATTTCTCAAAAATGAAACCATAACCAACAGAATATAAAACTCTTCACTGGCCAGGCACGGTGGCTCACACCTATAATCCCAACACTTTGGGAGGCTGAGGCGGGTGGGTCATAAGGTCAGGAGTTGGAGACCAGCCTGACCAACATGGTGAAACCCCATCTCTACTAAAAATACAAAAATTAGCCGGGCATGGTGGCGCAAGCCTGTAATCCCAGCTACTCAGGAGGCTGAGGCAGGAGAATTGCTTGAATCCGGGAGACGGAGGTTGCAGTGAGCCGAGATTGCACCACTGCACTCCAGCCTGAGTGACAGAGTGCGACTCTGTATCAAAAAAGAAAAAAAAAACAAAACTCTTCAGTGTAGTTCTCAGTCACTGTGATATTAACACACAGTTTATTAGTATGCATGATACACGTGACAGCTGTGGACATTGCTTTTTTCTCTTTCTGAAATCTGTGTGACCAGATAGGTTGTTGCCCCTTCATATTTACAAGTTAACTCCTTATACGTTGGAACTTTTGTTATTACATGGTTTATGATTGTAATTGTTCACAAAGGTAAAAGTCAAGATTTCCCATGAAGGCATTTTTGGATAATATAAACATTTTCTTGAAATGTAATGGTTTAATTTAAAATGTAGGCAGTCTTTTTTTTTTTTTTTTTTTTGAGATGGAGTCTCGCTCTTGTCCCCTAGGCTGGAGTGCAATGACATGATCTTGGCTCACTGCAACCTCTGCCTCCCGTGTTCAAGTGATTCTCCTGCTTCAGCCTCCTACTGTGGAATTACAGGCATGTGCCACCATGCCCAGCTAATTTTTTTGTATTTTTAGTAGAGATGGGGTTTCACCATGTTGTTCAGGCTGGTCTCAAACTCCTGACCTCAGGTGGTCTGCCCACCTCGGCCTCCCAAAATACTGGGATTACAGGCGTGAGCCACTATGCCCAACCAACAGTTTTAATTATGATAGTTTTGAAACTAGATTTATTACAAAGGTGAAGTACATAAGTTGCTTATGACAATCTATTCAGAAGCCAACTTCATGGTTTAAAAAATGGGGAAAGGGCCGGACACTGTGGCTTACACCTGTAACCCCAGCACTCTGGAGGCTGAGGCAAGAGAATCACTTCAAGACAAGGCTGGGCAACATAGTGGGACTCCTCTACAAAAAAATATTTCAAAATCAGTCAGGCGTGGCGGCGCATACCTGAAGTTCCGGCTATTGAGAGGCTCCAGTTCTAATTTTAAGGAATTTTTTCAGTCCTTTATTTTTCACTTCTGTGGCCTTTTGCATGGAAATCCTTTCTCTTTCTAGAAATCAGGACGATGAAACACATGAGAAGTGGACATGAGGAGGGGTGAATTATGCTTCTGTACTGTTGTATGGCCTTACCTGATCAGGAGTGTATGTTGCCATATTTCATACCTGGAGACTTTTCAGCAGATTGAACTTTCAGGAAGCAATGGGAGTCCTGCTTTCTAACCATGTGCCCTCTGGTGGTGTGGGATGCACAGCTGGCTGGCTGCAGCACCAGCCCCTTCATGAAGGGAATATAAACACAATCTGTCCTAGCACTTGAGTACTCTTTGCCTCCGAATCATTTTTACTGTCATTGAGTAACTTCTTCAATATTCTTGCAGTTATATTCCCTGCTCAGAGAGGATACACGTAGCTGTTACAGAAATGGCAGCATTATTCCCCAAAGTAAGTCACTTGCTACTCACTTGGTTTAAATCCTTTTAAATGAACAGCAAGAAATTCTTTATGACCTGTATATTATATTAGCTTTTTTGTAGCATATGCAGTTTTAAAATATGCAGTCGTATAGAGCTTTGAAATATTTTTGTTCTGCATGAATGCTGATTTAATAAGACAAGGATCTACAAGTCATGTGCTAAAAGGCAAATTTTAAAATTTTTTAATTTATAGGATTTTCTGGAATATTTTACCCACATGGATTAATATTTTTCAAAAACTACCTCAAAATACCACATATTACTAAAATTACCCTGCAGGCACTTTGACCTTTGAATCAGAATATTTCAGCATCTCTTACACTGTGGGCTGTGATGCTTGGAGTGTGTAAAGCACCCCATTGAGAAAGGGCAGGACCAAACTGCCTTTCACTCCGGGAGCAGCTTGGTTTGCTTTAGAAGAATGTTTGTCCCCTGGTTTTGGATGTCTGCCCTGCAGTTCAGGGTAAACGGTTGTCTTTTTCCTTTTAGAAACCCAAGTCTGACATGGTGAGGACTTCCCTTCGTTTACTGACGTCCAGTGCCTACCGATTGCAGTCAGAGTGCAAAAAGACCCTCCCAGGGGACCCCGGCTCACCCACAGACGTCCAGCTGGTCACTCAGCAGGTCATCCAGTGTGCGTATGACATCGCCAAGGCTGCCAAGCAGCTGGTCACCATCACCACCAAAGAGAACAACAACTGACAAGGGCAGGGTGCCGCCTCCTCTGTTTTCTAGGCTTTATAAAGTCCAATTTCAAATTCAGACACAGAACTCTTCAGATTTCTACAAAAAGAAACATTTAATGATGGTTTAAAACTTTTTAAAAGAAAACTCAGTATTATTTTTGCATGTTTTCTAACCAATTTTCAACTATTTAACCCACTTGCCTTATTTTGTGCCTATTTGCTGGTTTAGTTTCTGATGTTCGGTTGTGTTGTCAATAACTGTCGAGTTGATCACATACATCCAAAAGAATAGTTTCATTGTCTAAAGTTTGTGAAAACTTTTCCATCCCTTAAAACTCCCTGCCTATGGCTAAAACTATAAATGAAATTTTTCATAAAACATTTTCTTGAGAGAGTTCAGTTTAAAAAACAAAAAATCAACATCATTTGTTCCCTACCAAGCATCGTGCAATAAGTGAATTTCCTGGCCTACTCAG
Source organism: Theropithecus gelada (assembly GCF_003255815.1). NCBI lineage: Eukaryota > Metazoa > Chordata > Mammalia > Primates > Cercopithecidae > Theropithecus > Theropithecus gelada. The sequence goes on along the minus strand of NC_037679.1, from coordinate 68,974,921 downwards.
AATCTCTAAGCTTGGGGTATCTCCAAGCATGTATGTAGAGAAAGAACTTTGCCACTTTTTAAAACTAGTGTCACAGTCTCTCTTGGGAGGAAACAATGAATTGATCCATTTCTTCTCAGTGTTTTACCCTGCTAAATGTTTTGTTATTTAATGTTGTTATCTCAAGCTCCTATCTCTTGATATTTTCTTGTCATCTTGAAGGCCCCATGGAATGAGATAAAGCATTGACCCGCCACGGGACATCTCATGAAGCCATGTTCAGGGTAGGAGCTCCACGCACATCACCACCCATTGTCAGGTGCTCTCCCTCATCCCTGTAAGCCAGGCAGTTTGTTCAAAACCCGCAGCAAAGAGAAGCGTCAGTCTAACACGCCAGAACTCATTTTGTGCCACCCATTCAGGTATCACTACCGTGAACTGTAGGGAAAAGAAATCACCTATTCCCTGACATTGTGTTGCACCTTTCATTCAAAAGTCAGCTTGCTTCTCTGACCACTTACAGTTTTCTCAGATGAGTTGCTTCACATTTTTCGTCATCTTTAAGGACTTCTTGAAAGATGTATCGTAGTCATCTGAGTTAGTTTCTCCTCCATCACCTCATGAGTACTTAAAAATTAGACATCAACGGCCGGGCGCGGTGGCTCAAGCCTGTAATCCCAGCACTTTGAGAGGCCGAGGCGGGCGGATCACGAGGTCAGGAGATCAAGACCATCCTGGCTAACACGTGAAACCCCGTCTCTACTAAAAATACAAAAAAAAAAAATTAGCTGGGCGTGGTGGCAGGCGCCTATAGTCCCAGTTACTTGGGAGGCTGAAGCAGGAGAATGGCAGGAACCCAGAAGGTGGAGCTTGCAGTGAGCCTAGATCGCGCCACTGCACTCCAGCCTGGGCAACAGAGCAAGACTCCGTCTCGGGGGGGAAGAAAAAATTAGACATCAACTTTCAAGAATTCCTTAGAGAGTGTGCTTTCAGCTGGCTGCCTGCTACCCCAAAGCTCTGAAAGAGTAAGGTTGAAGTGCTGGAACATGCTCAGATTGTTTTTTAGTTACTAAAAAGCCCCTTCTTGTTCTGAATGTGAAAGCTCTTCCCATTCCTGCTTACTGCAGCCATTCTGTGTGTGTGGTTCAGACCCTGGCCTAGGGCTGGTGATGTGGATGAGTGAAGGGAGCCAGGTACATGGCAGTAGGGCAGAGGGGACTACAGGGAGCCCATGACCCACCCGGTAAGGGCAGTAGCCCCCAGCTCTACTCCTGTTGCCATGTGGAAAAGTGGGCCTAGGATGGCCACAGCTTTGATTTTTCAAGAGACAAGAAACCTAGATTTTTTTTCGGTGCCATCTCTCCATTTATAAATGCTGGCAACCAATTTGAACATTTTCAGAGGCCATGTGCAGGTGAGCTGTGTCCTCTAGGCTGACAACTCACAGTCCCCACCCCAGGGCCCTGTAAGCTGTGCAGTGTGAAGGCCTGGCTTCCCCAGACACACCTGGAGCAGCCTCTGAGTCTTACCCATAATGGAGCCGGCCTACCCTGTGTGTTATGTTGCTGTCGCTCCTGTTTTTACCCATATGTTCTGTCCCATAGTGGTCATTTACACATGTGAAGAAGACACAAGAATCAAAGTACAAGTTGCCTCAATACATGCTAATAACTAAGCCTCTATTTTCACAGGACTGATTCACGCACACCTTTATAGCTTGACCGTATGCTGTCATGAAAGTAGCACCCCGACGGTGCTTGCTTTACTAAGTCACCGTGTGTGGATGCTTTTGTTGCGTTTTGCTACACTGTGAGTAGCATGGGAAAAGGGTCCACATCTCCAGAAGACTCTTCCACTTGTTTGTCCCACAGCCCTAAGTGCCACATTGCTGTTGGTTGCTCCTGGGATGCCTTCTAGAAGGGGGCCTCCTACCTTAAGTGCAGGCGCCATCTGATAGCCTTTTCTGCAGGCTTCGTGTACTTAGCTGATCCTCCTTTTTCTTGCAAACCCCTGCCCCTGCTGTCCCAGGGAGGACGGGCTTCTGTAGGGGCTTCTGTAGAGGCTTCTGGGAAATGAGCTCTCTGCAGGAGGTGAAGCAGTGTTTTCCTTGGAACGTTTGAGGACCTGCAATAGAGGATGTTGTCTTTATGGCCCTAGAGAAAGTCAAGGAACATGGGGACCAACGAAGCACTTCCAGTTATAAGAATATCTCAGAAGAGTGCTCGGTTAGCCCACGGTGCCAAAACTCCAAACAGAAGTTCCCCGGTGGAATGATGCGGCCATTGGAGGGCTGCAGGTCGTCCTCTCCCTATGTACCCCGCCCATTTCCTGAGCCTCATCTGAGATCTGGTGTCAGAGTTCTCTGCTCCTGTTGGCAAATCGCACCTTGTCTGAACATTTGTTCCAGCCACCTTTTGCACATGGATTCCGTACCTTGCACTAGCAATGTCTACCTTCGGTAACATCGTTTTGTTCACCCTGTATTCTCAATGATCCCTTCCTCCCCATATCTCACCCTTCCCCCGAAGCCGATAGGGCAGAGGTGCACTTTATGAAACTGGCACTTGGCTGAACAGAAGGAAACAGCTGTACCCCTAAGCTCCTTTCACAGAAATCGTCATCTACCTTGGAATGCAAATAGTTCTTATTTGCCAAAGAACAGTGAATTGGGCCCAAAGATCAAACACAGCATTTCACGTAATCGGAATTCTAAATGCACAACTCAGGAGCTGTGCACGGCTCCTCAAACGATTCAGTTGCAGAATCGAGAGCAAAACTCACCTGTTTTTGTCCTCAGTGGCACCCATGAGCTTTCCAATAGTATAATTTTCTTTCTTTCGTTGTCCTGGTTGAAGGTAACGTGTGTTCCTAGAAAAGAAAATGCTGCATAGGAAAACTGAGATGCCTTTTATTCTAACGTGTTTGATCCCTGTCACTCATTATTCTGTACTTTTTATTGTACATTCTATTCCTGTAATTATTGTGCCCTTTAAGTGTTATAAAATCGTTTTGGAATTTGTGCCTGGTAGTTATGCAATAAACAGGCTCTACAAAGGTGTTTGTGGTAATGCTGTGCTCCCCATCACTTAGTTGATGTTTCCAGATACTCTGTAAAAGGTCTGAGGAAATTCTCCCAAAACGCCATTATTAGTGAGATGCAGTGTTTCATATGCTTTGGGGCTCCAGCAGTTTTACAGTAATGACTATCTTTTTCTTCCTCTGTGCTTAGCAAATAGCTTTCTTTTTTTTGAGATGGAGTTTCACTCTTGTTGCCCAGGCTGGAGTACAATGACATGATCTCGGCTCACTGCACCCTCCGCCTCCTGGGTTCAAGTGATTCTCTTGCTTCAGCCTCTGAAGTAGCTGGGATTACAGGCATACACCACCATACCCGGCTAATTTTGTATTTTTAGTACAGACGGGGTTTCACCATGTTGGTCAGGCTGGTCTTGAACTCCCGACCTGAGGTGATCCACCCGCGTCGGCCTCCCAAAGTGCTGGGATTACAGGTGTGAGCCACCGCACCCGGTGCAAATAGCTTTCTTTAAACCCTGCATCAAGATGTTAGTTCCATGCATCTTATAATGTATTTATTCCCTAAATTTAACTTTTTTTTTCTTTTGGAGAGAGGTTCTCACTCTGTCACCCAGGCTGGAGTGCAGTGGTATGATCTCAGCTCACTGCAACCTCCATCTCCTGGGTTCAAGTGATTCTCATGCCTCAGTCTCCCAAGTAGCTAGGATTACTGGCATGCGCCACCACCCCTAGCTAATTTTTTTGTATTTTTAGATACGGGGTTTCAACATGTTACCCAGGCCGGTGCGAACTCCTGGTCTCAAGTGATCCACCCACCTCAGCCTCCCAGAGTGCTGGGATTACAGATGTGAGCCACTATGCCCAGCCCGTAACTTTAATTTTTTAAATGCCGTGAAAGCCATCCCAGCACAGATGTCCTCACTTCTTCCTAACAGGTGATGGGGTCCTGACTTGAGTTCAGTGCTTTTTTTTTTTTTTTTTTTTGAAATGGAGTTTTGCTCTTATTGCCCAGGCTAGAGTGCAGTGGTGCAATCTCGGCTCACTGCAGCCACCACCTTCTGATTTCAAGTGATTCTCCTGCCTCAGCCTCCCAAATCGCTGGGATTACAGGTGCTTGCCACCACACCCAGCTAATTTTTTTGTATTTTTAGTAGAGATGGGGTTTCACCATGTTGGTCAGGCTGGTCTCAAACTGCTGACCTCGTGATCCACCTGCCTCAGCCTCCCAAAGTACTGGGATTACAGGCGTGAGCCACCGCGCCCGGCAAGTTCAGTGTCTTAAAACCACTGGTCTTTTGTATTATTATTTTCAGAGAAAGGCCCTCTGTGCAGGTTCCTAGGGGAAACTGGTATAGATTTGCATGGGGGTTCATCAGGGCTGCCCATGGTCACCAGTGATTGTTCTCTGGTTAGGTGACTTGGGACTCTTCTCCCAAATGGAAGAAGGGTGGGGTAGGGCCTGAGCACCACGGGTGCTTTCCAAGTGAGAAGTCGGAAAGACGCCACGTCCTCGCTGTGATCCCGCTTGTCCAGGGGACGTCTGTGCAGGCTTAGGACCAGTGGCTCACACAGCTCACACCCAGAGCAACCTCCTCAGGCAGGAGGCTCAAAAGAGTCAGCAGCAGGCCTCCTGGAACCCTGGCAGGCTCACCAGGCCGAGCCCCTATAGTCTGGTTCAGCAGATCTGGGGTGGGGCCCAGGAGTAGGCATTTCTAACAGGTTCCAGGGACCACACTCTGCGAAGTTCTGCTGTAGACCATTTCCAGGCCTTTCCCACCACACAGCTCCTTGGCTTCTGCTTTTACACATGTTTTAGTGTAGGAGAGTCATGTAATTTTAGCTGACATTTCCCCTGCACCAGGCACTGTGCTGAGTTCTTTTTTTTTTTTTTTTTCTTTTTTGAGACAGAGTCTGTTGCCCAGGCTGGACTGCAGTGGCGTGATCTCAGCTCATCACAACCTGTACCTCCCGGGTTCAAGCAGTTTTCCTGCCTCAGCCTCCCAAGTAGCTGGGACTACAGGTGCATGCCACCATGCCCGGCTAATTTTTTTTTTTTTTTTTTTTAGTAGAGACGGGGTTTCTCCATGTTGGCCAGGCTGGTCTTGAACTCCTGACCTCATGATCCGCCCACCTCGGCCTCCCAAATTGCTGGGATTACAGGCGTGAGCCACCACGCCCAGCCCGTGCTGAGTTCTTGACACATATTCATTCATTTCATCCTCACTACAGCCGGATGAAGTGAGTGTTTCTTCCCATTGTTCAGATAAGGAAGTTTATAGCCCAGGAGGCCGAGCCCCACATCCAAGGAGAGTGTGTCAGTTGTTGTCATGCTCCTTATTCCTCTTCACCACCAGGGCGTGTTTCCCAGCAGAGTCACAGTGTTACAGGATCTCTGGGGTATCGATTTTTCTGGCTGGAAATCTCTGGCCAGTGCCTTTGCCTGAGTTCTTGTCCTGCATCCTCAAAGAATGAGGTACTCAGACAAGTGAAGGGTGAAGAAGATTTTTTTTTTTTTTTTTTGAGACAGAGTCTAGCTCTGTTGCCCGGCTGAAGTGCAGCAGTGCAATCTTGGCTCACTGCAACCTCCACCTCCTAGGTTCAAGCGATTCTCCTGCCTCAGCCTCCTGAGTAGCTGGGATTACAGGTGCGTGCCGCCATGCCCAGTTAAATTTTGTATTTTTAGTAGAGATGGGGTTTCACCATGTTGGTCAGGCTGGTCTCCAGCTCCTGACCTCATGATGCACCCACCTCAGCCTCCCAAAGTGCTGGGATTACAGGCGTGAGCCGCATTGCCTAGCTAAAGACTTTTATTTTTTATTTTTTATTTTTTTTGGAGACAGAGTCTCTCTCTGTTGCCCAGGCTGGAGTGCAGTGGCCGGATCTCAGCTCACTGCAAGCTCCGCCTCCCGGGTTTACGCCATTCTCCTGCCTCAGCCTCCCGAGTAGCTGGGACTACAGGCGCCCGCCACCTCGCCCGGCTAGTTTTTTTGTATTTTTTAGTAGAGACGGGGTTTCACTGTGTTAGCCAGGATGGTCTCGATCTCCTGACCTCGTGATCCGCCCGTCTCGGCCTCCCAAAGTGCTGGGATTACAGGCTTGAGCCATCGCGCCCGGCCGAGATTTTTATTTAGTGTTAGAACAGCTCCTCTTCGTAGGCAGGTCATCCTGTCAAGTGTTCAGCTGTCAGCAGAGAGGAGGCCCTGGAGAGGGTGGCTCCTCTCCACAGGCAAGTCATTCGGGCGTCTCTGCAGGTCTGTGAAGCTCTCAGTAGAGAGGGCAGCTCCTCTCTGCCAGCAGGCTGTCTGCAGCTCTCAGGGGAAAGGGTACTACTCCTCTCTGCAACTGGTCGTCCCATCGTCTGCAGCTACAGCTATCAGCAGAGAGAGCACTCCTCTCTGCAGCTGGTTGTCCCGTTGTCATCTCTCTGCCCTCTCCATCCTCTGGCCTGCTCTGGCTGAGCCCGGGGCTCTCATGGCCCGCAGAGGGGAGGAAGTGCCTGCCTGGTCTATGGTTGGCTATGCACAGGCCCGGAAGAGGTACCACAAGTCCCCACTCGGGTCTGCAGGACTGGTAGCCTGGTCCCCAGCCTTCAGGCCCCCCCTGGCCTGTAGATAGGGCCTTACTGGGGACCCTGCCCACTCCCACCCAGGACTGTCTGCCTCCGGCTGCCATTCATGGCCCCAGGGCTTGGCCCCAACCCTGCTCTGAGATGGGAGAGGGTGCTGGGAGCCGAGAGAGGCCAAGCAGTGGGAACAGGCACCCCTGAGCCTGCAGAGACTGGGGGGTACTTTCTGGGGCACCCAAGGATGCAGATTGCAGAGACACCCAGGTCCTGCACTTGGGAGGGCAGCCACAGCTGCACCCAGGAGCTCCCGCCCCACCAACTCAGAAGAGGAAGGGCTCCCGCTTGTCCCCAGCTCCTGCCTGCTTCATGGAGCAGGAGGTCATAGGTCCAGTGGCTGCAGCTGCACCCAGGAGGGCAGATCCTGTCTCTTCTTGGTTCCCCCAAGAGCCCAAGAGCACAGAGAGGCTCAAATCCCCAACTTCAGTGTGGGCGGCAGTAGCCCCACCCTCCTGGAGCAGGAGGCCTGGGTCTGCAGCTGCGGTTTTGGTGGCTGCAGAAGCACGGGGAGCTCCCATTCCAACCCAGAAGGGGTAGGGCTCCCAGTGGCTCCATGGCGTGTGCAGCCCCAGCTGTGCTTCCCTGCTGCAGTCGGCATAACGGCAGCAGCCACTACCATCAACAGTGGAGTTGGGGCTGGGCGCAGTGGCTCATGCCTGTAATCCCAGCACTTTGGGAAGCCAAGGCGGGTGGATCACCTGAGGTCAGGAGTTTGAGACCAGCCTGGCCAACATGGTGAAACCCCGTCTCTACCAAAAATACAAAAATTAGCCAGGTGTGGTCCCAGCTACTCTCGAGGCTGAGGCAGGAGAATCGCTTGAACCTGGGAGGCAGAGGTTGCAGTGAGCCAAGATCACACCACTGCACTCCAGCTTGGGCGATAGGGTGAGACTTTATTTGAAAAAAACTTTGTTTTAAAAAAAAAAAAACAGTGGAGTCGGGGAAGGTGGCCTCCACATGGAGCTGGTGCTGCTGGGCTGGCTGCACTGCAGTGCCTCAAAGGCTCCTCCCCATGAGTCTAGATATGGGGGGCAGGTAGGCAACAGGCTACGTAAACAGATGCCTTTCACAGCCCTGATAGCTGGTGCCCTCACAGCCTGGAGGCCCTCGAGCAGGCGGCTGAGTCCCTGGCGCCTGGACTTCTCTCGCGCTTGTTGAATGGCCGACTGGAAGGACTGTCTGAGCGCCTGTCCCCTTGCTCACAACACTGTGGCCGCAGCAGTCTCCATCTCCTGAAGCTGTTAGGGCAGAAGTGCACTCGGCGACCATCTGAGGAGCGGCTCACTGTCCAGCAGGCTGGGAGTGTGATGTTGTCTAGGAACAGCTCCTCGTGGTCCATGGACTCTGGGGGTCCCAGCGTCTGCTAGCCAGTCATGGAACCAGGAGCCACAGCTCCACTTCAGTCCAGGCCCGGTGGTTCCAGCTGTGTTCAAAGTATGTATGTCAGATTCCCACCAAATCCCAAAGGGAGGGGCTGCTGGAGATGAGAAGAGGCTGGCCTGGACCCTCGCCTCATCCTTCCACCTGCCCCACCGTCCGTCCTGCCCTACACCCAGGCCCCTGCTGGGCTCACAGCTCCCCAGCTGCTGTCTCTCCAGTTCCTCAAACCACTCAAACCTGCTCAGAACTTCTCAGCCTCATTTCTCTCCCAAAGGAGGCTTCTCACCAAAGACCACGTCTCCTCCTCCAAAGTCCCTCTTCCCACCCAACCCCTACCTTCCCTTCTTGGGGCTCATCTTCCCCCTCCTTTGTGTCATCCCACAGGCCCCCTTGGACCTGGCTCTCCACTGCCCTTTCCTTCAGAACCCCACTCACCTAGCCCTGGCCTCTTGGCCTGGCTTAGTCCTGTGAGCCCCATCTCTCCCAGAACACTTTACATACAGGAGTGCTATTTTTTTTTTAAAGGTAGGGCCTCCCTACCTTTTTTTTAAAGGTAGGGATTCCACTTTATTATTTTCCAAGATGACTGTCTACTTGCTCCAACACTGTTAGCAATTCATCTTTTTCTTTCTTTCTTTTTTTTTTTTTTGAGACGGAGTTTCGCTCTTGTTGCCTAGGCTGCAGTGCAATGGCACGATCTTGGCTCACTGCAACCTCTGCCTCCCAGGTTCAAGCGATTATCCTGCCTCTGCCTCTCGAGTAGCTGGGACTACAGGCATGCGCTACCATGGCTGGCTAATTCTGTATTTTTAGTAGAGATGGGATTTCACTATGTTGGCCAGGCTGGTCTCAAACTCCCAACCTCAGGTGATCTGCCCGCCTCGGCCTCCCAAAGTGCTGGGATTACAGGCGTGCGCCACCGTGCTCGGCCGTCATCTTTTTCACACTACTTTTCTTTTTTTTTTTTTTTTTTTTTTTATCACTCTGCCGCCTAGGCTGGAGTGCAGTGGTGCAATCTCAGCTCACTGCAACCTCTCAACTCCCAGGCTCAAGCAATTCTCCTGCCTCAGCCTCCTGAGTAGCTGGGATTACAAGCACGTGCCACCGCACCAGGCTAATTTTTGTATTTTTCATAGAGATGGGGTTTTGCCATGTTGGCCAGGCTGGTCTCGAATTTCTGGCCTCAGGTGATCCTCCCACCTTGGCTTCCCAAAGTGTTGGGATTACAGGCATGAGCCACCGTGCCTGGCCCTTCATGGGGGCGTTTTGAAGTCTAACTTGGTTTTGCAATTTCCATCCCCAGGCCCGAGTGGTACCTTTGTCCTCTCCTCCAGGCCAGGGGATGAAAACTGCCCTCGCCTCTGGGCCCGGGGATGCAAACTGTTCTCTGCTCCCCTCTTCCCACCGCCCCTTCCCAGGACCCCACTTCAGGTTCTTCCCCAGCCCGGCCTGTTGCTTTCAGACCAGAGGGGCTGAGCTGACACCTGCACTCCGAGCAGCCACTGGGCTAAGTGCGCTGGGCATTTCCCAGTCAGTTATGAAAGCTGGCTTCACAAGTAGGAATTAAAACCACCCCTGTTTTGCAGATGAGAAACCGAGGCTCGGACCTTGGAGCCCAGTTCATGTTGGAGCAAGTGAGGGCACTGAGCCTGTACTCTTAACCCCAGGGCTCGACTGGCACAGGTGGACGTCCAGGCCAAGGAGAGCAGGCCTTCTGGAACCAGGAGAGGGTGAGGAACGGCTGCGACCCTGGCAGGGGTGTGGTGGGAAGGAGGTGTGGAGCAGAGACTTGGGGGTTCCCATCTCCTCCCAGTCCTCTTTTCTGGGAGGGTCAGAGCAGGGAGGCCCCTGGGGGTGCTGCTTACTGTGTGGTCCTCTCCTCGACTTGGGAGGAGGCTCACAGGAATAGAGCCTGGGTGGCCGGGTTTGTATTTTGTCTTTCAATTCCTTACTTCTGCCACAAATATTTCTCGTCTTTTCTGTTTGTTTCAAATTGAGATCTTCAGTAACCACTGCTCAAGTAAGACTCTGAACTCTGTGTGTGTGGAGGACGCTGCCCAGTTCAACTGCTGGAGTGATTCGAGGAGCCTCGTTCACAAGCACAATGACTTTCCCCACGGCAGCCCTTCTGGAAGGAGCGGCCCTGTGCCTGCTGCCAGAAGCAAAGGCCTCCCTTCAGGGCATGGCACAGGCTGGTCCACCCCATCCCCAGAGTTGAGGGAGAGCCTCCCAGTCCAGGGAGTGCTGGGGAATGAGGCGCAGCCGGGAGTTGACCTGCTTCCACCAGAAACAATGGAAATCCTGCCCAAGTCCAAGTCTAAAGGCAGAGCCATGGCCAGTTCCACCCCAGGCAGGTGGACTCCTCGGGGCAGCATCCTATTGGCAGAAACAGTATGGCCTTCTGAGCTCCATGCTTTTTTTTTTTTTTTTCTGAGACAGAGTTTCGCTCTTGTTGCCCAGGCTGGAATGCAATGGCGTGATCTTAGCTCACTGCAACCTCCATCTCCCGGGTTCAAGCCATCCTCCTGCCTCAGCCTCCCAAGTAACTGGGACTGCAGGTGCGAACCAACATGCCTTTTTTTTTTTTTTTTTTTTTGACAGGGTCCCACTATGTTGCCAGGCTGATCTCAAACTCCTGGGCTCAAGCAATCCTCCTGCCTCGGCCACCCAAAGTGCTGGCCTTAACTTTTTCACATGGGAGGAACATTTCTTCATAACTTTTCCATTCCACTTTAATGCACTGCATGACATCCCAAGCTCAAACAGCCTTTTGGTGTTGGACGTCTAGGTTATCGGTACATCTTTGTACCATTCTATTATTTCTATCTCCTGGGTCAGAAGGCAGAGCGGTACATTTCTGGAAAGCTCTGCAGGGCCGGTCAGGACAGGGCCTTGTAGGCCAGGGAAGGATTTGGCTCTTAGTACTAAATGCAGTGGCCACTGAAGAAGGTGGACGATTCTCATTTCAGGTGTGTGTTTGTAAATGGTCTCTGCACAACGAAGAAAAAAATGGGCTGGTTTGGTGACAGGAAGGGTGGACGTGAAAGCAAAGTGGATGGCCACAGGTTCAGGAGGCCAGCAGGACCCAGTGCCCTCGGTCTAAGGCATAATCAACTGGCAGAATAGATGGCATCACCAGGCACTTATCTGAGAACACTGGAGAAGGGCTAGATGTGTCTGGGGTTTTTTTCTGATGGGGGTTTGGGGGAGATCACTCATTAGTCTTGGCTGTGTTGAGCTTCAGGCGCCGTGGAGATGTCAAAGTGGTAGGGACATCAGAATCTGGACTAGAGCTGCAGAGCCAGGAGTTACTGACGTGAGGATGGCAGCAGAAGGCAGAGGCCTGGCTCACATCACCTAAGAGGGCCTGTGTGGTGAGGCCTGGGCCCAGAAAACTAGCACTGCTCCATTACAACCAGCAGAGGCCACAGTAACTGCAAAGTACCCACAGAACCCCATGTGTATCAGCAACCCCGATGGGTCAAGAGCTGTACATGTGAGCTGGAAGCCAGCATCGGTGGCCCAGCTGCTTAGGGCCAGATGCTTGGTTTGTCTCAGAAGCAGGAACTGCATTGCCGCACAGCTTGAGCACCTGTACACAGGGTACCCCCGCCCGCCAGCCTCCTACTCTAAGTGTTTCTAGATGGAAATGGAACAGGGGGTGTTTAGGGGAAATGAAGAAAAGGGAGCTGCAGTGTTTAGATCAGTTAACTGGGAGAAAAGGAGAAAAACAGCTCTAGGGCAGCGTCAAGGCAGCGTCCTGACATAAATCCAGGCTTTTCCATCGTGAGCCTGATGGCTATAATATGGAAAGTGGCCCATTTCCAGTCATTTTGCTGGAGATCACCTGGAATGCCTGCACTGGAAGTTATGGGCATGGAGGATTCCGGCAACTCCATTTTAATACAAAATACCGGAAACCAAACAAGTGACCATGAACAAACGAATGATAGGGAATTTACACAATCAGCTACCCAGAGCGGTAAAAAAACTCCAGCTACCTGCTGAAAAAACCACAGATGTATCCTTTGAGGTAGACATTGTGTTCTGAGTGACATTAAGGCATCAAGTAAACATCCCTCTAAAAGGAAGACATTACAATGTAAAATCAGTTCCCTAAAATCCAACTCCAGAGCATCATGGCTGAATTCAGTCGAGGTCATCAAGAACTGCTAAGGCCAATGTTTTTAAAGGCTTTACAATATCTTTTAAATGATTGCTCTATTTTATGAACACCAAAAACTACCTAAAAACCCCAATGAAAAAATCATATCCATAAATACGGATGTATAGACTGTATGTATTGCACAAACATCTCTTCCGCCCCATGAGAGACACACTGGCTGTGTCTGCCAGTCACGTCTGCTCATCCGTGTGTCCGATTCCAGCATCTGACTCTTGTTCATGGTCAGCTGTGACTTTCCAGGCCTAGTACCTTCCCTAGAGAGAATGTGTGCTGAACAAGGAACAGAAAGCAAGGGTTTTTTGTTGCTGTTGAGATGGAGTCTCGCTCTGTCGCCTCGGCTGGAATGCAGTGGCATGATCTCGGCTCACTGCAACTCCCACCTCCCAGTTGAAGCAATTCCCCTGCCTCGGCCTCCCAGGTAGCTGGGACTACAGGCAAGTGCCACCACGCCCGGCTAACCTTTTGTATTTGAGTAGAGACGGGGTTTCACTATGTTGACCAGGATGGTCTTGATCTCCTGACCTTGTGATCTGCCCGCCTCGGCCTCCCAAAGTGTTGGGATTACAGGTGTGAGCCACTGTGCCCAGACAAGTCATCACTTCTGTATCAGTGCAAGAAGTATCTCCTAGCAGTGGTTTCAGCACCATCTATACTGAAGGAATGGACCTTTGTAGAAGAATCTGCCAAAGAATAACCTAGAAACTACTCATTTCAAGTCAGCAGAAAAAGGTGCTTAGCAACAATAAAACCCATATAGGTATCGGTAACTACAACACAATAAAAATACAAAACGCAAATACCCTGGGCCCAGAGGTGTATGGGCCACAGTAGAAATAGTAAGAGAGTGGAAACTTTAAGTTTAGAAAACAAATTATTGTGGACCACTGCAGAGCAGAAACATTTAATTAGGGCAGTGAACCAGTGTAACATAATTTGAATGCTAATGATTACCACCAGGCTTCAAAAACAAAAAAATTAGGCTGGGCGTGGTGGTTCATGCCTCTAATCCCAGCACTTTGGGAGACAGAGGAGGAAGGTGGATCACTTGAAATCAGAAGTTCAAGACCAGCCTGACCAACATGGAGAAACCTTGTCTCTACTAAAAATACAAAACTGGCCAGGTGTGGCGGCTCATGCCTGTAATCCCAGCTACTCGGGAGGCAGAGGCAGAACCACTTGAACCCAGGAGGCGGAGGCTGCGGTGAGCCAAGATCACGCCACTGCACTCCAGCCTAGGCAACAAGAGTGAGACTCTGTATCAAAAAAAAAAAAAGAAAGAAAAAGAAAAAAATTCAGGCCAGGAATGGTGGCTCATGCCTGTAATCCTAGCACTTTGAGAGGCTGAGACAGGAGGATCACTTGAGCCCAGGAGTTCGAGACCAGCTTGGGCAACATGGCAAGAGCCCTTTCTCTACTAAATTAGCCAGGACTGGTGGCACACACCTATAGTTCCAGCTACTGGGGAGGCTGAAGTGGGAGGATCCCTTGAACGTGGGAGGTGGAGTTTGCAGTGAGCTGAGATTGCACTGTTACACTCCAGCCTGGGTGCCAGAACAAAGCCCTGTTTCAAAAAAAAAAGTTTAAATTCAGTTCACTGTGGTTCCAATCGAAAGAAGGGAGAAACCATTTTCCTAAGAAAAATGAATATAACCTATAAAATGTGATCAAAGAAAACAGCCAAGCCTGTATGTGGGAGATGTGGATTAAATCAGTAAAAAGCCTGTCACCAACAATGCACTTTACAGCAGTCAATCAGAGAATCTGTAACAAAGCCAGGAAGCCGTGCTGTCGAAGCAGGATTTTATTTCACAATTACTGGAATCTGAAACGAGGAATGCAAGAGACAGCATGCGTGGTAAACGCACTGCTCAGGTGATCAGAGCCAAAGAGTTGCAAGAAAATGAACAAGAGATGAAGGACATGGTTTGCAGCTCAATCTGTTTCTACAGCACAATGGAAGTGAAAGATAAGGCAGCCCTTAGACTCAGGATTTTTAATAAACTCTGTTTTTTAATAACCATGGAACAATGCCCTGTAATTAGCTGTAACTTACGGAGATGTGGAATCTTGAACACGATGTGATGAAAACTAAACCTCAGAGGAAGAGTATAGTAAAAATACAAGTCATAATATTATTGCTGCTAGGAACTTGTTCCTGTTTGTAGAAATGAATGGCAACCTGTACCACGCTGATATAATGGTGGGAGAGATTTCTGGCCGGTCTGTGGTTCCGAGTCTCATCTAGTTTCTTCAGGCTCAGTGCTTCTCCCTCTGGGCACATATATCCCAGAAGGCTATGTGTAGCCAAGACATTCCCAAGACACTAGATGCCCCATGTGTCACACCCCTGCCTTTAAAAGGTTAGCCAACCAGGTGACCTTCTAAGGTACCTTTTAGGTTTTAGAGATGGGGTCTCACTCTTTTGCCCACGTTGGACTCGAATTCCTGGGCTCAATCAATCCTCTTGCCGCAGCCTCCCGAGTAGCTGGGACTACAGGCACGTGCCACCACACCCAGCTTGAGGTTCCTTTTGGGGCTTGGTAACATACATGTTGGGATCAGTCACTCACAGACAATGCTCCATGGAAATTCTACCAAAATGCTTCCTGAAGGAGGAAAGACTCATCTCTTGCCACTTTCTGGAATGCGTCCACGGACGTCAGACTGTTCCAGGGTTCTAATTTGTTCACAGTTCTTTTCTTCCAGAATACAAAAGACGTAATCCTTTTGGGACCACGAAATTAATAAACTCTGAAATCCACTGCACCAAGACCTCTAGGGTGGTTTTAACAGACTAAGTTTAAATGGCAATTTTAAAAACTGAAAAGCTTTCCTCACATTTCTAGAGTCAACACTGGAGGCTGACAATTAAAGGTGAGACAACAGGAAACCACATGCCCCATCACAGGTACAACCTGTGGTTCTTAGTACTGACCTTGAGTTGATGCGACTGTTGTTATATTACAAGATTATGCAGCAGCGCCATAAACACGTGCCCATCAAAGACCCTTGCTTGGGTAAAAAAGGCATGAAAGGGCCTCTCACCAGGTGCTGCAGACCACAACACCTAATGTCTGGCCAAACTCTGGATGCTTTCAATGATGAACCTGAGCAGGCACTGCTGAGCCGCCCGACAGTGCCCCGGGCACCGACTGTAACAGAGCCCTGTAAGACTGCCTGGCGGCTGGGATCAGAAGCCTCAGCATCCCTTGTTCTCTGTGCTTATGGTACCCATGAAGTCAGTTCCAAGCAATTTTTGGATGTCCATAAGGCTGAGAAAAGAAAGAAAACATAAGAGTGATCAGATCAGCAGTATCTGGAGCATGAGGAATTAGCCTTGTTTTAACTACAAGCTAAAAGAACAATATAAACAGCTGTTTCATTTCCAGCTAAAAAAGTCTGACCCTAAGCCATAAATGAGGCACTTGATAACTTTTTAGTTTTGAGTACTAGCCCTAAGAAACACTCTCACATGTGACCTGTGAAACCTGACCCCGACACTCTCACTGATCCATGGCCAAGTGGGTTTAGAAAACGCTGTTCCCTGTGCCTGTGAGAGTCAGTATATGAGGGCAAGTGGCCTATGGCGAACGCCTGCTCTAATTCTGTTTCACTCCGTTTCCCAGTGTCATCGGACCACGAGGGAGCCAGCCCTCATTCTGCAGCATGTGTCCTGGGGAATGCACTCCAGGCACCAGGAGGTCAGGGTGGCCCCGGGTAAAGGAGGGCAGAGGGGACAACCAACAGCGGGGGTGCTTCAGTCATCAGCTTCCTCAGGGCAGGGGAGGCAGCATTTGCTTCTCTGTGCTCCCCACGGTGCCGTGCAGAGAGGTCCAGGAACAAAGACACTGAGAGGCAGAGAAACAGATACACACACGGCAGGGAGGGGAGGGGAGGACACCCACAGGAGGGAGGGAGGGAGGGGAGGCGAGGAGGAGGACCCTACAGGAGGGAAGGAGAGGAGGAGGACACCCACAGCTGGGAGGGGAGGAGGAGGACACCCACAAGAGGGAGGGAGGAGGAGGACACCCACAGCTGGGAGGGGAGGAGGAGGACACCCACAGGAGGGGGGGAGGAGGACACCCACAGAGGGGAGGGGAGTAGGAGGACACCCACAAGAGGGAGGGAGGGAGGGGAGGAGGGCNAGGGAGGGAGGGGAGGAGGGCGGTAGGGAGGGAGGGGAGGAGGGCGGTAGGGAGGGAAGGGAGGAGGGGGGCCGGTCTCCTGTTCACCCGGCTTCGCTGTCTCAGCAGCTGGAGCCTAGACCTACTGCTCTGACCCCTCTCAGCAGCTGTGGCCACAGCTCTTCTTAGATTGCCCAAAGAGGGTGGACAGGCATGCAGCTTAGTAGGCAGAGGCCAGAGCAAAATCACTTCAAGGTTTGAGGCCCAACCAAGGACTGGAACAGCCCCTGCGTCAGGGCTCCCTGCTGGTCAGGGGAAAGAGGAATACAAGAGAAGAGGAACAAGGAATAACCCGGATGGCCAGAGAGCAGAGTCCTCGCAGGGCGATGAGCAGGCCCAGGGGAGCTGGGGCTGGGCAGAGTCTGTCTTGCCTGTGTTGGCCTGTCTCCTGGCAGACTTCCTACCTTGGGCCGGTAGCCCTGCTTGGCCATAGTCTTTGCCTCCTGCTGCAGCAGGGCATCTGAGAGCTGCTCGACCCGCCGGGCCTCCTCCTCTTCCTCCTCCTCCTGCTGGTCTGCTTCCCATGCCTGCAGCCGACGTTCTGCAACCTGGATGCCAAGAGCAAAGTCACCCCCGAGACAAGGCCCACAGGGCAGAGCCCTGCCTCTGATGAGGAGGGTAAGCCCGTGGTCCTACCCAGACTGGAGAATCCAGCTGAGCAATAGCAATGCAGGTCCAAGGAACAGACGGGAGCACACGGGACTTGAAAGGCTGTACGCATGGCATGTACCTTGTAGAAAGCTAGAAAGGCTATACGCGTGGCGTGTACCCCGTGCAAAGCTGGAGAGGCCTGTATGTGTAGCGTGTACCTTGTGGAAAGCTGGAGGCTATACGCGTGGCACATAACTCATGAAAAGCTCGGCATGTGGCCTGGTGTTTGGACGACTGTTCTGTCTTATGTATCAAGGACTGAAATGAAGAGAGAACTGTGGCCCCCAGGAAGCCAACTATTTGCAGAAGCAGACAGAGTAAAGAAAACAGACAGCAGTGCCGGCCTCACCCATACGACATGGAGGATATGGAGGGAAAGAAGCCCCAGTCACGAGGATGAGGACTGCAGCTGGGATGGAAAAGGTGGCACTGTGTTCTCAAATGCACGCAAGTCCTGCCAGGCAGTCCAGGGCCTCTGAACCCTGTCCCAGGATGATGCGAGACCCGCAGCAGGCCCACTGCCTCCTGCCCTCGGGATCAGTCCCACCTGGGCTTCCAGCTCCTGCTTCCTGGCCGATTTCAGTTCTTCACTCTCCTCTTTCTCGCGACGAGCTGACTTTCTCGCCTCCTCGAGATTTTGAATAAGTTGCTCCCTGTGTTTCAGGGATTCCTCTTGTGCCCGTCGGTTCTGTTCAATCTTCTCTTGTATTTGCTGTTGCCTCCCTGTCAGAACCTAACCTCGGCAGAAAGAAAAGGGCAGCTTTGAGGTTGGCACAAAGAAAAGGGCAGCTTTGAGGTTGACCCTAACAGATCCTGGTTCCACAAGCCTTGGACAGGCTGCAGCTACAGCAAGGCCCAGCCTCATCCTTGGGCCTCAGGCCCAAGTACACAGACAGAGGCAGAGCCAGACTACAGAATTTGCTCTCATGTCGGCCACGCCTGCCAGTATACAAGACGCGTTTCCCTTGCACCCCAACACACACAAAATGTATCCAGACTGTGTGTTATGGAGAGACAGCTGAGTGCCAAGAAATCAAAGGAGACGGGGATGGAGCGCTCTCCCCAGGGACACAGAAACCTTGCAGCAACAAGGTGAGTCTCCCTCCTCTCAGAGGGTTCCAAAAACAAGAGAGCCACAAGCCGCACAGATGACCAGAGGCGGAGCCGCGGTGATCCTCTAACCTTTTGAACCTGCTGTGTTTGAGACCTGGCCCCAGAGCTGTGTGACGCCTCAACTCCAGCCCAGGCCACAGTCAGGAGCAAGAAGCCACCTGACACTCTCCACAGTGACGCTGCAGGGCTGGGGGGACAGAAAGTGGCCGCCATCAGGAGGAAAATCAAAAGGCACTGGAAAATTCTTAGTATTTACAAGAGCAAAACATCACCAATCAGGACTCGATTTCCTGTGGATTCCAAAATACAGCATACTACCAGACACGACATAGAGGTTCTCATTCAAAACCACTTCACAACAGCTTTCAGCCCATGGATGCCACACTCTCTTCTCCCAGATTTCCTGCGGTTGGGGTGTGTCTTCCACACACAGTGTACACACTGACCAGGAGAGCAGTTACGTCCTCCAGTTCACGGCCATCGTCTACCCAGAGCGGGGAAACGCGTGGGAAGAGCCTCAGGCACCAAGAGGCTCTCGGCAGCGTTTCTCAGAACGGCTTCCCATTAGAAAAACACAGCACACCCGTAAGAGGGAAAGGAAAGACAGCGGGTGACAGAGGACAGTCCGCCATACAGCCCCGACGTGGTGTTTATAAAGATGTAACAGCATGTCACAATGCTTGAAGTCAAATAGCACAAGACGGTAAGAAATACATGTAGAAAACAGGTCAGGCATAGAAACAGAAGAGCAGATGGACGAAGCAGCTATGGCTGCGTACAGGATGGGCTCTGGGGTACTTTTTTCCATTCCTACTCTCTGTACTTCTGAATTCTTTTCTACTAAACTCATATTAATTTTTCAATGATTTTTAAAGCCCACTTAAAATGACCAGAGAAGACTGTTCCCAGAGCATCTGGCAGGGTGACTGACCATGGACTTCCAGACACCTGCCCAGGACCCAGTAGCCCGTCCACATCGCCGCAGCTGGGATTACCTCGCTCATCAGTTTGTCCCGTGCGCTGCGCTCTCGGGCCCACTCTGCCTCTCTCTTTTCCCACATCTCCTTGGCCTCCTCCCTGGACAAACACAAAAGGGACGACAGCAGGCTCCTCCCCGCCCTGGCAGGAAGTGAGCTACAGAACAGACAGGGCAGCAGGGCACATGGCTGCTGCAGGGCCACCCTGCAGATAAACATCCGCACACACTTTGAAAAGATTACAATTAAGGACAGCATCCCATGGAAAGTACTGTTGAAAGTTTTTTATTTTTTTATTTTTGAGATGGGTCTCACTCTGTTGCCCAAGCTAGAGTGCAGTGGTGCGAATCTAGGCCCACTGCAACCTCCACCTCCCAGGTTCAAGTGATTCTAGTCCCTCAGCCTCCTGAGCAGCTGGGATTACAGGCATGCATCACCATGGCCGGCTAATTATTGTATTTTTAGCAGAGATGGGTTTCACCATGTTGGTCAGGCTGGTCTTGAACTCCTGACCTCAAGTGATCTACCTGCCTTGGCCTCCCAAAGCGCTGGGATTACAAGTGTGAGCCACCGTGTTGGAAGTATTTCAAGTTACCTTTTTAATACCCCCATCTCCTTATAAAAAGCAACTGGGGCGACTTACACCGTGGCTGTTTAACACAGAGATGAATGAAACCATCAGGACCTGGAGAGAAGCAGGGCGCTGCCTGGGCCTGAGCCCTGCCACCATGCGCCTGTGTCACTGACAGCTCACCCTGGACCAAGTGACCTCTTCGAGTCTCCGTGTCTCACAAGCCACCACTTGGCTGGAAGTCAGGACTCAGTAAGATGAGGCCTATAAAGCACTTGGCACAATGTCCAGCATGCAGTAAGTGCTCAATGTATGCTACTTATTATTTGATGATTTCAATCTACTAATTTAATCTTTAGGACCCAAACTCAGTTTTATATACGTAAGCAGCATTCAACATCTCTGTAAGAACTTCCTTCTGGCTGGGCATGGTGGCTCATGCCTACAATCCCAGCATTTCGGGTTTACACAAGGTGGGCGGATCACAAGGTCAGGAGTTCAAGACCAGCCTGGCCAAGATGGTGAAACCCCGTCTCTACTAAAAATGCAAAAATTACCCGGGTGTGGTGGCGGGCACCTGTAATCCCAGCTACTCGGGAGGCTGAGGCAGAGAATTGCTTGAACCCAGAAGGCAGAGGTTGCAGTGAGCCAAGATCACGCCACTGCACCCCAGCCTGGGTGACAGAGCGAAACTCCATCTCAGAAAAACAAAAAACAAAAACAAAGAATTTCCTTCCAAACCTCTCAGATTTCAGATGAACACATCGTTACTCTAAACCTTAATGATTTCCACCTCAGATAATACAAGGGAAACACCCCCAGAGGCCAGGTCCATTATGAAGATGTGCTCCTCGGGAATGATGGACAACATACACAGGTATTTCTTCTTCTTTTTCTTTTTTTTTTGAGACAGAGTCCCGCTCTGTCACCCAGGCTGAAGTGCAGTGGTGCAATCATGGCTGATCAGAGCCTCAACGTCCTGGGCTCAAGTGATTCTCCCACTTAGCCTCCCAAATAGCTGGGACTACAGGTATGAACAACCACGCCTGGCCAATTTGTGTATTTTTGGTAGATACTGGGGTTTTGCCATGTTGCCCAGGCTGATCTCGAACTCTTAGGCTCAAGCGATCCACCTGCCTTGGCCTCTCAAAGCGCTGGGATTACAGGTGTGTGCCTCCACGCCCAGCCAATAGATATTTTAGTAACAGGTGACCCATGGGGCATTTCAAGGTACCAGAGTCTAGGCCAGGAGCGTCTGGCCCAGTCAGTGGCCGCCACTCACCTCAGCAGCACCTGCAGCTCTGCCTCCCGCGCCCGCTCCAGTTGCAGCTGCTCCTCAATGGCCTGCTTCATCCAGGCTGCATCGGCCACAGCTTGCTCCCGCCTGGCCAGGTTGAGGCGCTGGCTCTCGTCCTCCTTCTCAAGCAGGGCCTGCAGGATCCGCCTGTCTGCCTCCTAGAGGAAGCAGAGGGTGGCATGTGGCTGGGCTGGACAGAGCCCTTCTGCAGTGAGAGCCTACAGAGGGACCTGCCCTCCCTTTCCTTTCTACACAGACATTAGTGATCCTACACAGTGTTCTCAAGACAGAGATGGGAAAATGCTGAATTATTTCTGGAATAGACCGGGGATAACCACGAGGTGTGGTTCAGACACGGCACAGGCCTAGGAGCTTCCCTCTGGCTAAAGGGAGACTCCACCACCACCACATGCCATCGGACACACCTGGTTGCGCAACTCTTTGGAATACAACTTGGCAAAAATTCCACTTGTAAGAATAAAGACCACAGTGACACAAAGGTGCAAAACACTCGTTGCAGCTTTTATATAAGAGGGAAAAACCAGAAACAACCAAAATGCTCCTTGGTGGGGAATTAGCTACTATGCACATAGACATAATGGAAGCATTAAAAGAATGCAGGAGGCTGGGCACGGGGGCTCATGCCTGCAATCCCAGCACTTTTGGAGGCTGAGATGGGATGATCACTTGGACCTAGGACTTCAAGACCAGCCTGGGCAATGTAGCAAGACCCCGTCTCTACAAAGCATGGTGATGCACACCTATAGTCCCAGCTACTCGAGAGGCTGAGGTGGGAGGATGGCTTGAGCCTGGGAGGTCGAGGCTGTAGTGAGCCGTGATTGTGCCACTGCACTCCAGCCTGGACAACAGAGCAAGACCCCATAAAAAACAGCTGCACACCAGGACCAACTGTGCCACTGTGCCCCATATTGCGTCTGTCCCCCTCACTGCAAGGGAGCTCATCAAAGTACTTAAGAATATGAAGGAGCTATTTGAAAAGAACAGGTTCAATCTAAGTATAATGACCTTTTTTTGTTTGTTCTTTTTGAGACAGAGTCTCACTCTGTTGCCCAGGCCTGAGTACAGCGGTGCGAACTCGGCTCACTGCAACCTCCACCTCCTGGGTTCAAACAATTATCCTGTCTCAACCCCCCAAGTAGCTGGGATTATAGGCATGCACCACCATGCCCGGCTAGTTTTTGTTGTTGTTTTGAGAGAAGTCTCACTCTTGTCCCACAGGTTTGAGTGCAATATCTCGATCTTAGCTTACTGCAACCTCCGCCTCCCGGGTTCAAACGATTCTCCCGCCTCTGCCTCCCAAGTAGCTGGGATTAAGGCGCCTGCCACCACGCCCGGCTAATTCTTGTAGTTTTTAGTAGAGACGGGGTTACACCATGTTGGTCAGGCTGGTCTCAAACTCCTGACCTCAGGTGATCCGCCTGCCTCGGCCTCCCAAAGCGCTGGGATTACAGGCGTGAGCCACCGCGCCTGGCCATGCCCGGCTAGTTTTTGTATTTTTAGCAGAGATGGGGTTTCACCATGTCGTTCAGGCTGGCCTCAAACTCCTGACCTCAGGTGATCCGCCTGCCTCGGCCTCTCAAAGTGCTGGGATTACAGGCATGAGGCACCGCGCATGGCCAATCTTTTTAAAAATTAGAGATTTAGTGTTAATTGAAGATGTTGAGGAATGCAACCTCAATTAGATTTAAATACAAAAACAAAAACAAACCTCCACCTCTCTGTATGTAAATATATCTGGAAAGATGTACACCAGACAGACACCTCTGGGGACAGACAGAGATTGCAGGCACTGGTCAAGGGGGATCTCACTTTGCGTTGTGCTGTTAAGTAACACGTTTACTGAAAAACAATTTGATGTTCTGATATCTGTATCTATCCATCTATGCTGGCAAAGGATCCTTACGGTCAAGCTAATTAACATATCCATCATCTCACAGTTGGTTTTTCTGGTGACAACACTTAAGATCAACTCTCTTAGCAAATTTCAAGAATACAATAAGGTATCATCAGCTGTGGTCAACATGCTGGACACCATTCCCGGATCTCCTAACTGAGGGATGTACCCTTTGACCAACATCTCCCCTTTCCCCCAACCCCTCACTGTCTTTTCACTCTTACGAGCATACACTCACATACTAAGCAATGGAAGACTTTTTTTCAGAAGAGGGTAAGAAAGATGTCAGGCTGTCTCTTCAGACTTACCAACTCCTCTTGGATCTGCTGTGTGCGTCTGTTGAGTTGAGCGTTATACTGATGTCTCAAGAAGCGCCTGAAGGAGAATCAAATGTGTGCTGCCTTCAGTATCTCAGAAAGAATGAAATAGTAGTTAGACAACTGCTGACCAGGCTGCCTACTTTACGGTTTCGGCAACACAAATGCAAGTCTGAAAAAGCAAGAGGCCCACCCGCCTGGGAAGAGTGGGGGCCTCTGACACACACCCCAGCTCTGCCTTCTGCCGGAAGGCTTCCATCTGCTTCCGCTCTTCCTCCAGCCTCTCCAGCTCCCACCGCTGCTTCAACAGATTCTCCTGCTCCTTCTTTAGTTTGGTCGCCTGTGGTGATGATGAGAGTAAGCTCGACTGAGATCTGAGATCGTGGGAATCAGATCTTCCTTCATTCTCCATCTCCATTTCTCGCAGACACTACACAATGGTGGCCTGGCCATGCAGGTGGTCACGATCCCCTCCCACCACTCACTCACTCATCCCATCTCATCTGAGCCATTTCCTGCAAGGGCCTTTCTGAGCACCGAACTCTAAACTCCCACAGGATCCTGTACTGGTCCACACTTACTGTAACTTAACAACTGTCCTCCACCTGACACAGCCCCCACCAGGAGGTCAGGACTGTGGGCCTTGGTCAGGCTCTATCTCTAGTTCCCAACCCAGTGCTCAGCACCTAGAATAAGTAGCAGGCACTAAGAATGTAGTTCCTGAATCATGGCCTGGGCAAGGGGAGGGGTCACAGGAGATAGGCCTCCCTCATCTAAATAGAAAAATCTAACTCTTTCAAGGAAACTGTACCATGTTCTCCAAAAACAGCTCCTGGACCAAAATGCCTCAAGACCCGAAACCTGCTCCCCATGGAGAGCCGGGTGCCAGACCACCCGACTAAATCGTGTCTACTCAGTGCACTGGAAAATCCAGATTCTAAGAAGGTTCTCCAACAGCAGGCCGCTAAGCACCTCTAAGAGAACAGCTACCGGCTCCGTGTTGTTAACGTTCTGGAATCCAGGCACGCAAACGTGGAGGCTGGGAAAGCGGGAGGCGGAAGGGGATGCGTGGGAGCGGGAGAAGCTGGCTGCTGCTGCCCATTGCGGAACCTCAGCCCTGCTATGGCTCTTCTCAGGGCAGCCCCTCAAGTGCCCATCTCACACTAACGAGCAGCTGTGGAGGAGGTCATGGCTGAGAGGGGCTTGTGCCCACCTCCACCTCCTTCAGTTTCAGCTCCTCCATCTGCTGCAGCAGTGCCTCGGCCTGGAGCTTGTCCTCCAGCTGCCTCCTCTCCTCTTCGGCTTTCATCCGTTCTAGCGCCTCCCTTTGGGCCCTTTCATACTCATTTTCGTACCGTTTGTTCTCTTGCACTGCGGTGGCTTCTTGCTACAAGGGACCGAATGAACACAGGAGGTCAGTATCTGTACTGTAAGCCAACAAAAACCCAGCTTCCTGCCGCCGTTCTGCAGGCCACAGGGCCCAGGCAGATCCTGCCTGAATCCCAAATGACAATGCCCTCAGAGACCAAGTCAGGGAGGGGCTTGATAATGTTGGGTTTCCTCCCCCCTCAACAAAACACTTTCTAAAATGAACCAGGCAGCAAAGCGACCAGTGCACGGAGGTATGGAAGCTCAAACCCAAAGGGGCTACTGGAAGCCAGGGCTGCGAGTTTATGATGCAAATTTCATCAAAAGAGTGACAAAAAAGCCCTTAAAAACACATGTTCTAGCTGGACCCTGTGGCCCACGCCTTTAATCCCAGCACTTTGAGAGGCCCAGGTGGGAGAATCTTTTAAGGCCAGGAGGCCAGACCAGCCTGGGCAACAGAACAAGACCCCATCTCTACAAAAACTAAAAAATTAGCTAGGCACAGTGGTGCACACACGTGGTCCTAGCTACTCAGGAAGCCGAGTTAGGAGGACTGCTTGAGCCCAGCTGGTCGAGGCTGCACTGAGCTGTGAATTGCGCCACTGCACACCAGCCTGGGTGACAGAGCAAGACCCTGCCTCCAAAAGAAAAAAAGAAGACGCATACTCTACTTGCCACCTCCCAGTTCTAGTCACCTGGCCTTATTCTGCCCTGGGAATTATCACATAGGATTCTGGTATGTGTAAAAGCAAACGTTCAGTTTTCACACGTGTCAAGTAAACTGAGAAAGAGTATACTATACTCCTTAACTGGAGTCACTGACGCTGAAAAGGGTAAAGGAATGCAAAGGCGTCAACAGTCCTGCGCAGCAGAATGCGGGGCTATTCCCTGAGCCGCATACCACACCTGTTTTTTTTCTTCTTTCTGCGTTTCCCAAGAGTTTACCACATGCTTCTGGTGAAGGTCCAGCTCCACCTGAGGATGGAAGGGGGAGGGTGTGAATCTCCTCACAGGCATCCAGTAGAGAGCGTGGGGCGACTTCAACACGTACAGTGTGAATGCAAGTCAATCAGAAGACTAAAGGACCAGGCGCTCCTACATCAATCTCCTGAGCTGGTACAAAGTAACAGAGACTTCCTTCCCACTAGCCCTGGGGTTAAGCTGGACGCTGAGATGGAAATACAATTTCGAAGGCCAGCGTGGGTTGGTCTCCTGCATGCCAGGCCCCGGGAGACAGCTGGGTGAGGAGAAGACTCAACCCTGTGTCTGGCTCCCCAAAGCTTGCTCTGCAGAGCAGATGGAAAATGTGCTCCCTGTAGCAAGTGATGCACCAGTGGGTGCAACAAGTTTAGGATTGTTAGTAAGAGATTTGAGCGCAGAGAATCTCCTGGATTAGAAAATGGATCACAACATTCAATCCAAATCTTTTGTCTGGGAAACTGTTTATAAAATTAGCCGGATATGGAGGCGCCCACCTGTAGCCTCAGCTACTCGGGAGGCTGAGGTGGGAGGATCACTTGAGCCCAGGTTCAAGACCAGCCTGAGCAACATAGGGAGACCCTGTCTCTACAAAAAAGTTTTACAATAATCTTTCCCAACTTACAGCTGTGAACACAGGCAACTAACTTGAATGTTCTGAATAAACTTCTCTGATTTAATGGCTCTAGATGATTCCACCAAAGCCAATAGGGCTAAGGAGTCCCCCCACAGATTAGTGCAAACTACACAAAAGCACTAGATGTTCCATTATTTAGTGACTGGCAATTTCTAAATGTAACTACGAATAACGTGAAGGCACCAAATGTATACAAAAACTGTAAGTTGAAAATAAATTAGTAACAGTGAGGGATGATCTCCCTGCAGCCAAATCTCCACTGAACAAGGCCACCAAGCCAAGAGGCCACCCCCTCTCCTGCAGTTTGTCCTCCTCTCCCCTGCCAGCCCAGTTTAGGCCTTCACCATCCCCCAGCTGGGCTGTCGCAGCACCCCTCCCTGCCAGCTGGCACACTGCTGCCAGAGGGATCTCTCTGAAATGCAGCCGGGATCCTGTGTGCCACCCCCAGCACCTTCAGAGGAAGGTCACACAAGCTCTTATGGCCTCTGGCACCGTCTGCCTCGCCGGCGTCATTTTTGGGGTTCTCCCTATCTGACATCCTAGCCTCACCCAGACACTTTCAGCTCCCGGGGCTCACTCTGCTCTCAAGTCTCAGGCCTGGTTCTCATAGTCACATCAACCTAGAACATCTTTTCCTCACCTCTACACACATACATCCCTTCAAACTCTTCCACCCCAGGAACCCCTCTGGGAAGCCTCCCCGACCCCTCCAGAGTTGAGTGCGCTGGCCCATGATCATCCTCTCAGGCTGGCCCAGCACCCTGCATCCTGCCCGGTAATGAGCTATCCACTGTTTCCTGTGCTGGAGACAGCAGAAACCACGTCTAATCCCCATGCCCCCACCTGGTAGAAAGGCAGCAGAGGTTCAATCAACATTTGTTCAACAACTGAATGAACCGCTCAGTGCAGCCTGTGCCAGATCTTCTGCCTGGCGCTCTTTTCAGGTGGCTCAAGGTTCCCTCCTCTGTTTCAACCCAGTACAAGATATGTGTTAAAAAAAAAAAAAATGTCTGGAAACATGATTTCATCTACTTAGGCAAATCAATGGAGGTCTCTGATTTTCACCTCTCGAAGTTTCGGATTGTTCTTTTTCCAGTGTTCATACAAAAGTTGTTCAGCAATCTATCGAGAAAACACAAAATGGAAAGCCTGATGTCAGTTTTCAAATCCATTCACGTTTTGGATGACACACAGTGGAAGTCAGCTCAGGCTATGAGTGCCTCCATTCATACTGTCACTGCACCCACTGTTCAAACCCTTGTGCTTCACATGCACAGCTCTAAGAACCACATGGCACTACCAAGTGACTCTTGCAATGGTGACAAAAGGGGACCAAAATCTGATGCTACACAGAGGTCTTATCTAGGGGGTCTCAAAATAATACAGCAGGCTGAAAAGCACAGATCAGGGCTCACTGTTTCACATAACTACTTTGGAAGGTAAAACAGATTATTCCCAGATCTCTATGGGCCCACAGAACTGGAAGAAAGGAAAAGCACTCAGATGTAATGATTGAAGGGGCTAAAGAGAATACAGCTAACTGATCCAAAACCCAGTCCCTGCACAAGGACTTAAGCTCCTTTCCTGCTGGCTCTGGAGTTAACTGGCCTCTCATCAGACCTGAGCAGCCAGGAATGGCCCTATATGTGCGACACACTCAGGCTGGGGGCACTCCTGCTCCACAGCCTCCTGAAGGCCTCTGGGAAGTTACCAGTTTCCTCTGCTCTTCTCTGGCTGATTTCAGCTTCCCATGCTGCTCCCGGATTCTTCTTTCGTGCAAGTTCATGCTCAGCCTCAGCTCCTCCAGTTCTCTGGCCAGGAGGTCCTGCTCCTCCCGCATGAGCTGCCTGAGCTTCTCCCGTCGGGCCTCCAGACTCTTCCTCTTCTCTTCCTTCATCTTCTCACGCTGATAGGCGTGCATGCTGGGTGAAAGGGGGCCTGCCTGAATCAATCATGCTACAGCCACAGGGAGCGTGCTCTGCTCTGCTGTGTGGGTAAAAGAGGCTGATGTAGTAGATGTGTCATGATGACACAGGAATGTGTCCCCAGCTAAAGTGAAGACAGCAGGTCACAGAATAGTATGCCTAAAAGAAAATCTTGTTTTTGCAAAAAGAAAATGTATACATGTATAAATAATGTATATATTATCCACCACATAAATCCTACAGTATAGGTCTGCTGTAGCCCTACTTGACTGATGAGGAAACCAAAGCTCATACATTCAGCAAGAGACACGGTCAGGATTTCCATCTAGGTCTATCTGACTTCAAAGCCTATGCTTTCAGCCTCCATGTGTTTACATGTATTTCTATAAAAGCAGTTTGTGTGTGTGTGTGTGTGTGTGTTTATTTAAGCACAAATACCAATGAGTAAAAGCATGGAAGGATACCTGCGAGACTGTTAACTGTGGCTCTCTATGGGGATATGGGGTTACAAGCAGGCTTCCAAATTCTATCATATTCTTCTGCATCATTTTATCTTTTTCAATGCCAATGTATGGCTGCATAGATGATCTTTTTTTCCACTTCCAGCTGGAAAAACATCACCACGCAGGTAATTCATGCTGCCTGGCAAATCCTACTCTCCCTAAATCCTTAAGGCCTCATCCCCTGACTGGCAAGTAGCCCCCACCTCCATCCAATCGGCAGTTACCGCAAAACTACCTCCGCTGGTAGGAGGTTTTAGAGCTCCATTCTGCCTGTTTGGAGCTACAGATGTCAGACATCCTGAAGTAACGGCTGTTCTGCTCCCATTGCTGCCGAAGCCGGGCCTCCTGCTCTCGCTGTCGTGCTAACTGCTGATTCATGTGCTGCTGGCTGTACCAGTAGGACGGCAGTGTCGGGAGCGCCATCTGAGAACAGGAATGGGAGGAAAGTGAGCCACTGTAAACCCCGGGAACCCTCACCAGCTTGGCCTCATCCCTTTAACAAGTGGTCACCACCCCTTGGCTGCACAGTGAAATTACCGGGTGGAACTTAAATCCCAGCTCCTTGGGAGGCTGAGGCAGGAGAATCGCTTGAACCCAGGAGGTGGAAGTTGCAGTGAGCCAAGATCGTGCCACTGCACTCCAGCCTAGGCGACAGTGCAAGACTTCGTCTCAAAACAAAACAAAACAATAAACCTTAGCCAGATGCGGTGGCTCACGTATGTAATCCCAACAGTTTGGGTGGCTGAGGCAGGAGGATCACTTGAGGCCAGGAGTTGGAGACCAGCCACATCATGAGACCTCATCTCGACAAAAATCAAAAATTAGCCAGGAGTGGTGGCAGGCCTGTAATCCCAGCTACTCAGGAGGCTGAGACAAGAGGACTGCTTGAGCCCAGGACGTCAAGGCTGCAACGAGCCACGACAGCACCACTGCACTTAGCCTGGGCGACAGTGAGACTCTGTCTCAAAAAAACCCTAAAACATCAAAAATTCTGGACTGCATGCACCCAGCTGTGGGCCAGCCACCACCAGGGACACAACAGACAGACACAGGGATTGTCCTAAGATTGCTAGACTAGGCACATCGGGGGCATTTACGCTCTACTTAAACAGAGACAATAATGTAACGAACACATGTACGTGCCAAGCACTCAATACATACGACTTTTTTTCATTCTTACAATCACCTCGCTATTTGGCAGGTGAGGAAACTTAAGTTCGAAGAGGTGAAGTGATTTGCTCAGGATCACGGAGCCAGGAAGCAAAGGAAATAAACAAGCTGGGTTCCTAATTCATGTCCGTCTGAGACCAAAGCCCACGGTTCTCTACACTGCGAGGGGCTGCCTGTTGGGACCAACCTGCCCTGGCTCTGGCAGCCCCCTGGGAGGGACCTCGCCTGATATAACACTCGGAAGTATTTTGGGCTACCATGGAGGACAGACCTTTCACCCTGCAGATGAAGAAGCTGAGAGCTAGGGAGAGGAGTTGCCTGAGCAATGTAGGGATACAGCTGGAGCCCTGAAAGCAGAGAGCAGTCTCACTCCAGGCACCAATTCCCCTGTCCCAAAAGCTGTCCTCGAGTGCAGGGTCGATGCAGTGCCTGGGTAGCAACGCCTGTCGAATAAGCGAAAAAGCCTGGTCCACGCCAAGAATCTCATACTCGAGGTCCTCCAAGTTTGGGGGCAAACACTCTGCATCTATGGTCCAAATGTAGCCGGCGGGCTGCTAACGTGTGACCTCGGTCTCGAGACCGTGGCAAGCTTCACATACTTTTTTCCCCGCCCCGTAAAACCGCCAGTGGATCAACTTTTGCATCAAGAGTCAAAAGTTTAAGATTCCGGTCCCAGATTGGCCACCCACAAGCTGGTCTACTCCCCGAACACGTCGCATCCCTCTCTCGACCTGAACATGCACATGCAACAAAGGGGGTCACGGCGCGTCGGGAGCAGAGTGAGGACCCAGGAGGCGCCCTGAGCTCGCGTCCGTGGACTGCCGCCCCGGTTCCCGCCCGCGCGGGCCGCCTGCGGGCCCTGCCCTAACGCCGGATCCGGCCGAGTCCAACCCCTCGACTCACATTTCTCTGAGTCTTGGAGTTTCCGAAGAGTCCCCGGCCCGAGTTCCCGCAGGCACGAAGTGGGCGGGCCAGTCCCCCGGTGTAATTCCCAGACGCGCTACAGCAACGCCGGCAGTTTCCGCCCTGGTTGCGCCAGCAACGAGCCCGACGACGGAGCGTCGCAAGGGCCAAGCCTCCTTCAGCGCGAAGGGAGACTGTGTTTTTTTCTCTGGTGCCCCCTCGTGGCCGGCGGGAGATAAACAGCAAACGTCGCTACTCCTTGAACTAGGGAAGGATGGAGGCAAAGAATCTGTCCGTGCACTGCGCGTATTTGAGGATGGTGGTTACCATCACCTGAAGGTGAAAGCGGAAACCAGGGGGAGGAGAATATAAGCCAGTGATCCTCAAACCTGGCTGCGCATGGGAATCACCAGATACCAGCCTGGGCAACATAGAGGAACCCCTGTCTCTAAAAAAATTTTTAAACTTAACCCGGCATGGTGGGACTTGTGGTGCCAGCTACTCGGGAGACTGAGGTGGAAGGATCATTTAAGCCCAGGAGATCAAGGCTGCTGTAAGCCATGACTGTGCCACTGCACTCCAGCCTCGGTGACAGAGCCAGACACTGTCTCAAAAAAAAAGAAATCCAGATACCTTAAAAAAATCCGGCCGGGCGCGGTGGCTCAAGCCTGTAATCCCAGCACTTTGGGAGGCCGAGGCGGGTGGATCACGAGGTCAGGAGATCGAGACTATCCTGGCTAACATGGTGAAACCCCGTCTCTACTAAAAATACAAAAAAAAAAAAAAACTAGCCGGGCGTGGTGGCGGGCGCCTGTAGTCTCAGCTACTTGGGAGGCTGAGGCGGGAGAATGGCGTGAACCCGGGAGGCGGAGCTTGCAGTGAGCCGAGATCACGCCACTGCACTCCAGCCTGGGAGCACAGCGAGACTCCGTCTCAAAAAAAAAAAAAAAAAAAAAAAAAAAAAAAAAAATCCAGATGCCCAAACGAAACCCCAAATCCCATCTGAGAGTACCAGTGTTTTCCAAAATTCCCCAGGTGTGTTCAGTGTACAACTTGGGCAGAGACCTGCTGGCATAAGTAGATGGAAGTTATTGGTAATTTTTTTTTTTTTTTTTTTTTGAGACGGAGTCTTGCTCTGTCGCCAGGTTGGAATGCAGTGGCACAATCTCGGCTCACTGCAACCTCTGCCTCACGGGTTCAAGCGATTACCCTGCCTCAGCCTCTCGAGTAGCTGGGACTACAGGCGCCCGCCACCACACCCGGCTAATTTTTTGTATTTTAGTAGAGACAGGGTTTCACCATATTGGCCAGGCTGGTCTTGATCTCCTGACCTCATGATCCACCTGCCTCAGGCTCCCAAAGTGCTAGGATTACAGGAGTAAGCCACCCCGCCCAGTCAATAACTTTATATTATAGTATTATATTGGTGATGAGTTCAAGAGTGTTCATTCTATTAGTATGTTTTATAACTCATGTGTGCTACAAGCATTACATACCAACTATTCCATTAAAAAGAAAATGAAGAAAAACACTTACTTGTTTGTTCTCTTTTCTTTCATTTTCCTATTCTTTCGTTTCTTCTTCATTTCTCCATTCTATATTCATCTCTGGTTTTCCTGGATGCAGCATCATGGCCTCAGCTGGGTTCAGTGGCTCACGCCTGTAATCCCAGCACTTTGAGAGGCCGAGGAGGGTGGATTACCTGAGGTCAGGAGTTGAAGACCATCCTGGCCAACATGATGAAACCCTGTCTCTACTAAAAATATAAAAATTAGCCGGGCATGATGGCAGATGCTTGTAATCCCAGCTACTCGGGAAGCTGAGGCAGGAGAATCGCTAGAACCTGGGAGACAGAGGTGGCAGTGAGCCGAGATTGCGCTGCTGCCCTCCAGCCTGGGCGACAGAGTGAGCCTCTGTCTCCAAATTAAATAAATAAATAAATAAAATTAGCAGGCTGTGGTGGCGCACACCTATAGTCCTAGCAACTTGGGAGGCTGAGGTGGGAGGATCACTAGAGCTCAGGATAGGGAGGCTGCAGTGAGCCGTGATCACACCATTGCACTCCAGCCTGAGTGACAGAGCGAGACCCTGTCTCAAAACATGGCCTCTACAGTCAGAATGCCCAGGTTTCAAGCTATACCGTGCTGGTGTAGTCTCGGGCAAGTCACTTCGTCTGTCTGTGCCTCAGCTTCCTACTCCGCGGAATGAGAGTAAAAATAGTGCAACTTTCACACTGGGCGTGGTGGCTCATGCCTGTAATCCCGGTACTTTGGGAGGCCAAGGCTGGCAGATCTCTTGAGGTCAGGAGCTCGAGACCAGCCTGGCCAACATGGTGAAACGCCATCTCTACTAAAAATATAAAAATTAGCTGGGCGTGGAGGCGGGCACCTGTAGTCCCAGCTACTCGGGAGGCTAAGGCAGGAGAATCGCTTGAACCCAGGAGGCAGGGGTTGCAGTGAGCCAAGATTGTGCCTCTGCACTTTAGCCTGGGTGACAGAGCAAGACTCTGTCTCCAAAAAACAAAGCAAAACAAAAAATAGTGCAACTTTCTAGGGTTGACCGTGTGAGAATAAATGGAGCATGCCCAGGAGTAGGGCATCCAGTGCATCCCAGGTGAGCCCAAACCTGAGCCTTCTTTCACATCCCCCTTTAGTTGGCACCCGTTTAATCAGGGTCTGTCCCACTGCATGCATAAGAGTCCTCAAGTTTCCCTCCCATTAGTCCCTACCCCATTGGCCAAATTCATGGCCACTCTTTCATGTTGTGTCCCCAATGCAGAGGGGAGGCAGCAGCCCGCTGCAGTCACTCAGCAGAGATGCCCACCCAACAAAGGAGACCGACACATAAATGTCTGTTGATAGGAACTTCAGAAACACATGAATTGGACCAGGCACAGTGGCTCACAACTGTAATCCCAGTATTTTGGGAGGCTGAGGCGGGTGGATCATTTGAGGTCAGGAGTTCGAGACCAGTCTGGCCAATGTGGTGAAACCTTGTCTCTACTAAAAATACAAAAATTGGCCGGGCGCGGTGGCTCAAGCCTGTAATCCCAGCACTTTGGGAGGCCGAGACGGGCGGATCACGAGGTCAGGAGATCGAGACCATCCTGGCTGACACGGTGAAACCCCGTCTCTACTAAAAAATACAAAAAAACTAGCCGGGCGAGGTGGCGGGCGCCTGTAGTCCCAGCTACTCGGGAGGCTGAGGCAGGAGAATGGCATGAACCCGGGAGGCGGAGCTTGCAGTGAGCCAAGATCATGCCACTGCACTCCAGCCTGGGCAGCAGAGCGAGACTCTGTCTCAAAAAAAAAAAAAAAAAATACAAAAATTAGCCAGGTGTGGTAGCACGCGCTTGTGATTCCAGCTACTCGGGAGGCTGAGGCATGAGAGTCACTTGAACCCAGGAGGCAGAGTTTACAGTGAGCCGAGATCCAACCACTGAACCCCAGCCTGGGCAACAGAGCGTCTCAAAAAAAAAAAAAAAGAAAAAAGAAAAGAAAAAGAAAGAAAGAAATATGTGAGGTGGGGCAAGGGAAGCGAGACCTGATCCTGATTTTGTGCTTCTTGGGCAAGACTTTTCCACTATCTGGGCTTCAGTTTCCTCATCTGTATAATGATGAGATAAGCTCCACTAGCGGAACTTTAGGGCTTAGGGCTTGACCAGCATGCCGGAGGGCAACCATTCCCAAGTGACCTGATTCTGGAAGCCTGAAGTCTCCAGATTACAGCCTCCATTCTCTTTTGCTGGCCAGATATCCTCACCGGCCCCCTCAGTTCAACTCTGAACCTCTGGATTACATAGCTGCTGGCTGTCGCTGTTAAGCAACTTTACAAGAATATTTTCCTTTGCTCCTCTTGGGCATTCTATGAGATATCTTATTGTCCCCATTTGAGAATTGCCTAAACTAAGCCTCAGAAAGGTGGCATGGCTTGCCTGAGGAGCCGCAGCTGATAGATGGTTGAGCCATGATTTGAAACCAGTTCTGCCTGATCCCAGTGCCTGAGCCCTCTTGCTGCAACACTAAAGCAGGGATCATCATGTTCCTTGCTGCAGTCCCCATGCCATGCCTTGTACATGGTAGGCTCTCTCTCTATATATAATATATATTATATATAACATACATATATATTTTATATATGTATAACATATATTATATAACATACATATATATTTTATATATGTATAATATATATTATATATAACATACACATATATTTTATATATGTATAATATATAATATATAATATGCACATATATTTTATATATATGTATAACATATATATATATATTTTGAGACAGAATCTCACTCTATCGCCCAGGCTGGTGGAGTGCAGTGGCGCGAACTTGGTTCACTGCAGCCTCTGCCTCCTGGGTTCAAGCAATTCTCCTGCCTCAGCCTCTTAAGTAGCTGGGATTACAGGTGCTTGCCACCACGCCCGGCTAGTTTTTGTACTTTTTTTCAGTAGAGGTGGGTTTTCGTCATGTTGCCCAAGCTGGTCTTGAACTCCTGACCTCAGGCATCAGCCTCCCAAAGTGCTGGGATTACAGGTGTGAACCACCGTGCCCACCCTCAATCAATACTTGTGTTGAGAATGAAAAAGTGAATGGATCTCCAATTTTGAATACCTTCTTCTCCTTCTCCAAAGAAGAGAAAGCAAAAAGAAGAAAATGAATGAGCATTTCTTGAACATCTGCTATGTGCCAGGTGCTTTGAGATATATTACCTTATTTAAGCTTACCTCCAACCTGGGAGGAACGTGTTCCTGCCCCCATTTTGCAGATGAGGGCACCGAGGCTCAGAGAGGAAGTAACTCTCCTGAAGTCACACAGCAAAGACTATAAAAGCCAGGATTTACAACAAACTTCTTAGACTGTGAATCCCTCTTCAGTGTGTTTTTCTGGGAGCTTGTGGCTTGCAAGTGTAGCTCTTAAAAGAGGCCTGTGGCTAGGCACAGTGGCTCATGCCTGTAATGCCAGCACTCTGGGAGGCCGAGGAAGGTGGATCACTTGAGGTCAGGAGTTCGAGGCCAGCCTGGGCAACATAGTGAAACCCCATCTCCACCAAAAATACAAAAATTAGCCGGGTGTGGTAGTGCGTGCCTGTAGTCCTAGCTACTCAGGAGGCTGAGGCAGGAGAATCGTTTGAACCTCAGAGGTAGAGGTTGCAGTGAGCTGAGATCATGCCACTGCACTCCAGCCTGGGTGACAGAGTAAGACTCCGTCTCAAAAAAAAGAGGCCTGCAAATGTGAACATACAAAGAATTTGGCAATATGAAATATTCAATTACAGGTCAATTACTACAGCGTGCAGGGGGCTGAGAGGGGAAGCTCTGGTAGGAACCCTCAAGTTGGGTCTGCTCCTGGGCTTGTGACTGGGTATCCTAGCGTGGCAGAAGAAAACAAGAATGGGGAGAGGGGGTGACGCTATGGGAGCCACTCTCCATTTGATGAAACATGACAGTACTGGAAGCCGCACGATGCCATCATTTAATTAGTAGGTACCATTATGAAGGTATGACATTTCAACACCAACCACTCCAGCTTCTTGCTTCACACCCCACCCCACCTGAAGACAAGGCTGCAGAAGTAGACAGGTGTGCTCCAAGACCCTGGGGCTACTAGGCTGCCTCTCAGAGCCCCAGCTTTGTGTTTTAATAATAATAACAAAAGGGTCCGGTGAGGTCATTCACACCTGTAATTCCAACGCTGTTTGGGAGGCCAAGGAGGATAGCTTGAACCCAGGCATTTATTTTTTATTTTTATTTTTATTTTTATATTTTATTTTTTTGAGACGGAGTCTCACTCTGTCGCCCAGGCTGGAGTGCAGTGGCCAGATCTCAGCTCACTGCAAGCTCCGCCTCCCGGGTTGACGCCATTCTCCTGCCTCAGCCTCCCGAGTAGCTGGGACTACAGGCGCCGCCACCTCGCCCGGCTAGTTTTTTGTATTTTTTAGTAGACACAGGGTTTCACCGTGTTAGCCAGGATGGTCTCGATCTCCTGACCTCGTGATCCGCCCATCTCGGCCTCCCAAAGTGCTGGGATTACAGGCTTGAGCCACCATGCCCGGCCCAACCCAGGCATTTAAAACCAGCCTGGCAATATAGAGTTTTGCTCTTTTTGCCCAGGCTGGAGTGCAACGGCACGATCGCGGCTCACTGCAACCTCCGCCTCCTGGGTTTAAGTGATTCTCCTGCGTCAACCTCCCGAATAGCTGGGATTACAGGCATGTGCCACCACGCCTGGCTAATTTTGTATTTTTAGTAGAGACGGGGTTTCTCCATGTTGGTCAGGCTGGTCTTGAACTTCTGACCTCAGGTGATCTGCCCGCCTCGGCCTCCCAAAGTGCTGGGATTTGCACTTGGCCTAATGCTCACAATTTAAGACCACAGGTTCCAGTTTGCTGACGCTCACCCCACCCAAAGCCCTTGCTTTACAGAGGAGGAAATGGGGGCTCAGAAATGGGGACTGTGTGCCTAAACGAGGTAAGTGGTACAGCCAGGATGACAGTGAAAGCAGCCGGTAGCCTCCGTGGGTAGAGGCAGAAACTGAAGCCACAAAGAGGAGGAGACTCAGCCAACACCTGTTTACCAGTTACTGAACCTTGATTGTCCTGTTCCTGGGTGACCACCTTCATCCTCACAGTGTCTCTAGGAGTATGAGTTAGAGTAACCCCACGGAGGCTTAGAGTAGCTGGGCAGAGCACTGTGATGGTCTTTTTTTTTTTTTTTTTTCTTTTTTTTTGAGACGGAGTCTCGCTTTGTCGCCCAGGCTGGAGTGCAGTGGCCGGATCTCAGCTCACTGCAAGCTCCGACTCCCGGGTTCATGCCATTCTCCTCCCTCAGCCTCCCGAGTAACTGGGACTACAGGCGCCCGCCACCACGCCTGCCTAATATTTTGTATTTTTTAGTAGAAACGGGGTTTCACCGTGTTAGCCAGGATGGTCTTGATCTCCTGACCTCGTGATCCGCCCGTCTCGGCCTCCCAAAGTGCTGGGATTACAGGCTTGAGCCACCGCGCCTGGCCACTGTGATGGTCTTTATAGTGCATCAGGGTTCCCATCCCAAATCCCACACCAGTTGCCTTCTGCTGGGGTGTCAGGTATGGGGCACAGTCCACCAAAATGGGGCATCAGGCCAGTCCTGTGTTTTCTGTGACTTTCCTGCCCACAGGCACCCACTGGCCATTCCTGGATGACAGAGAGCCTCTACTTCCTAAGTCCCAAAGTTCAAAATGACTGGTAGACCATATCAGAGCAGTTCCATCGTCTGCTCAGCCTTGAACATTCCATGGCTTCCCATTTCCCTTGGCACGAAGCCCATACCACTGGGCCCAGCCTGGTCTGGTCCCCTACTGACATCACTGACCACACTGGTCATTTCTTTAACTCTCACCACCACCGTTCCCGCTATGCTGTTCCCTCTGTCCCAAGACCCTTCCCCTCTGCTAACTCCTACTCAGACTTCAGGATCCCATTGTAAATGTCCCTTTGTTGGAGAAACCCTCCTGATTCCCTCTGACCAGATTACTTGGTGTCAGGACAGATTGTATTTTTCTTCCATAGCTTTCATTGCAGCATTAAATAAATGATTTTTTTTTTTTTTTTTTGAGACGGTATCTTGCTCTATTGCCCAGGCTGGAGTGCAATGGCACAGTCTCAGGTCACTGCAACCTCCACCTCCTGGGTTCAAGTAATTCTCATACCTCAGACTCCTGGGTAGCTGGGACTACAGGGATGTGCCACGACGCCCAGCTAATTTTTGTATTTTCAGTAGAGACAAGGTTTCACCATGTTGGCCAGGCTGGTTTCGAACTCCTGACCTCAAGTGATCCACCTGCCTTGGCCTCCCAAAGTGCTGGGATTACAGGTGTGAACCACCATGTCTGGCCTGATTAAATCTCATAAAAAGCTTAGGCACCAAGTACTTTTCTAAAATCCATTTTTGTTGAGAACAGAAAAAAGTCCTCTAAAAAAGCAAATATTGCTGAGGTGGGTGGATCACCTGAGGTCAGGAGTTCGTGACCAGCCTGGCCAATATGGTGAAACCACGTCTCTACTAAAAATAAAAAAATTAGCCGAGCATGGTGGCACACGCCTGTAATCCCAGCCACTCAGGAAGCTGAGGCAGGAGAATCACTTGAACCTGGGAGGCAGAGTTTGTGTGACCTTAGCCAAGATCTTGCCAGTGCACTCCAGCCTGGGCAACAAGAGCAAAACTTCGTCTCAAAAAAAACGCAAATATTGGGACTGGGCACAGTGGCTCATGCCTATAATCCCAGCACTTTGGGAAACCAAGGCGGGTGGATCACTTGAGGTCAGGAATTCAAGACCAGCCTGGCCAACATGGTGAAACCTGTC
This sequence comes from Theropithecus gelada, assembly GCF_003255815.1. Lineage (NCBI taxonomy): Eukaryota > Metazoa > Chordata > Mammalia > Primates > Cercopithecidae > Theropithecus > Theropithecus gelada. The sequence goes on along the minus strand of NC_037679.1, from coordinate 68,935,852 downwards.
TCCACTTAAAAAAAAAAAAAAAAATACAAAACATTAGCCAGGTATGGTGGCACAAACGTGGAATCTCAGCTACTTGGGAGGCTGAGGCAGGAGAATTGTTTGAACCCGGGAGGTGGAGGTTGCTGAGAGCAGGGAGATTGTACCACTGCACTCCAGCCTGAGCAACAGAGTAAGTGAGACTCCGTCTCAAAAAAAAAAACGTAAATGTTAAGAAAGCCCATTACTATATCTTCTTCTTTAGTTAGAATGACTATAGTACATTTACTCACTCAATTACACAGCGTTAGAAGTACCAGTAAAAATAAGCAAAAGTTACAATTTTCCTATAGAGAAGGATGTTTAAACTGTGCTTACTGTAAAATTGATTCAGTGAGGAACTTCGGTCTTTAGATTTTGCTTCAAAGTTAAACCTAACTGTTCCCATGGAATCAAAACTGTACAGGTAGTTTATCATAGAGGTACAAATTCCAATGTGATTTGTTTTGTTTTCTATATTCAAAACATTTTGACACAAGGAAGTTAATAAGAGAAGAAAGGAACGAATACCCTATGGGTTCAAAACCATTACCTGGACTTGTTATCTGCCAGGCAGAGGCTGTGTGCTAATGCCTGTCTTCATTTTTAAATGCTCAGATTCTTACATGATTCATTGCCATTAACAACGCCCGTCTGTGAGCTCCTTAAGAGAGCGCCATCTTTGATCCCACATTGCCTGGCAAAGCCTGGTCCAAGAGAAAAGTTCCAGTAGTGATTGTGGAACTGAATGGAATGAAAAAGGTCGGCTGGGCACGGTGGCTCATGCCTGTAATCACAGCACTTTGGGAGGCCGAGACAGGCGGATCACCTGAGATCAGGAGTTCAAGACCAGCCTGGGCAATGTGGTGAAAGCCGGTCTCCACTAAAAATACAAAAATTAGCTGGGCGCCGTGGCACGCACCTGTAGTCCCAGCTACTTGGGAGGCTGAGGTGGAGAATCACTTGAACACAGGAGGCAGAGGTTGCAGTGAGCCGAGGTCATGCCACTACACTCCAGCCTGGGTGACAGAGTGAGATTCTGTCTCCAAAAAAAAAAAAAAAAAAAAAAGAAAAAGGTTGGCTTTCTCTTTCTTTTTGGGACAGGGTCTTGCTCTGTCATCCAGGGTGCAGTGCAGTGGCACAATCATGGCTCACTGCAGCCTTTATCTCCTGGGCTCAAGTAATCCTCCGACCTCAGCCTCCTGAGCAGCTGGGACCACAGGCACATGCACCCCCATGTCCTGTTAATTTTTTTTTTTTTTTTGTAGAGATGAGATCTTTCTGTGTTGCCCAACTTGGTTCATTTTTATGTTTCTTCAATTTAATGACAATGGTAGTGTGCTATGACACTGTCTTAGGACTGTGACACGGTCAGGCTTCCTTAGAACATTTTTTCAGTTTGAGACTACAAAGGCCAGACCCTCTCAGCCCCTGAGGCTGGCCCTGTAGATAGAGGACAAGGTGGCATTCCCCCTCTGCTCTATGCTGTTTAAATGACCAAAATACTATTTTTATCCAGTAACTGAAAAAATGTCCAAAACTTGGCTATATCCCACTTGGGTGTTTCCTGGGATGGCAGCAAGTGGGCCTGCTGGCGGGCGTGCCTTCACATTAATTAGGGAGAGGCGGCAGACGGGCCCCGAGAAACAGCAAGGAGAATTGGCATGGTGGCTCTTAACACCCAGAGGAGTTGGCTCAACAAAGCCCATTTGGCACATTTAGTCCTGCTGAAAACCTGGCACTTGGGGAAGTGACATCACTGGAATCAATTATCCCCACAATTGCCAGTCCTGGGTAGAAATAACTCCGTAAATCGATTCATAGTAGCCACACCATTCATCGAGGCCACCTGCCTGCCAGCATGCAAACTGCCCTGTCTACATGAACCCATTGAAACCTCACATCAGCCCTGAGAGGGAGTTAGCATTGCTACTGTCCTAACTTTACAGATGAGACAACAGAGGGAAAACTTTACACGAACACAGGAGAAGCTCACGTGAAGACGGAGGCAGAGGCTGGAGCGAGACGGGAATGCCTAGAGCCACCAGAGGCTGGAAGAGGCAAGAATGGATTTTCTTCCAGAGTTGTCTTTTAATTTTAATTTTGTAGAGACGAGGTCTTGCTATGTTGCCCAGGCTGGTCTCAAACTCCTGATCTCAAGCAATCCTCCCTCCTTGTCCTCCCAAAGTCCTGGGATTACAGGTGTGAGACACCAAGCCCAGCCTCCTTTTTTTTTTTTTTGGTGACAGGATCTTGCTACGTGGCCCAGGCTGGTCTCAAACTCCTTGACTCAAGGAGTTGTTCCACCTCAGCCTCCCAAGTAACTAGGATTACAGGCACGCACCACCATGACCAGCTCAGAGGCTTCAGAGAGAGTGTGTTCTAGCCAACACCTTGATTTTGCCCTAGTGATACTAATTTTGGACTTCTGGCCTTTAGACCTGTGAGAGAATACATTTTGATTGTTTTAAATCATCAAGCAGCCATAGGACACTGACACAGGAAGTGACTTGCTCAAGGCCACGCAACTAGAAAGTAGAAGTGCTAAGCTTTAAACATAGTAAGTATTCAATAAGTGTTAGCTGTCATTGTTATTATTACTATGCTGCAATAAAGAAGCTGCGTTTATTGGATAAAATATCAGGAAGACCACGAACTCAGCCTACTTTACCCATCCCAACAGACGCCGCTGGGGGAAAGACGGCCTGTGTAACAAGGATTTGATGATTCGGCTGGGGAAGATGTTATTAACACTGGGTGGAGCTGATTCAGGAAAATGATGAAACTTTGCGGAGTGAACACCTCACCCACACTGAGTTGATTCCAAACATTGCAACTCCATTGGTCAAGCGGGTCCTACAGATTAATTGCAGAGAGGGTTTGCAACTCATGGAGAAGTAGAGTGACCCAACAATCCAAAAAGATGAGGTGGCTTCTCTGTGCCTGGTAGGAGTTCCCTGACACTACGGGAAGCTAAGGGGAGAAACTGATGGCCCGTAGCCAAAGCCAACTTGTTGAAGCTTTCTGTGGCTCTTCCCCTTTTCCTTCCCACCTCTCCCCCGCCCTGTTTCCTCTCTTTCCCTCCCTTCTATTCTTGAACAATTCAATCCAAAAGTCAATAGGTGGGTCCCAGCAAGGTAAATGTCAGTAATGGGGGGCACTGGGGAGGGTACATGCTGGTCTAAAGAGGGGTGTCAAGCTGGGCACAGTGGCTCACCCCTGTAATCCCAGTGCCTTGGGAGGCTAAGGCAGGAGGATTGCTTAAGGCCAGAATTTCGAGGCCAGCCTGGACAACATAGTGAGACCCTATCTTAACAAAAAATTTAAAAATTAGCCAGGCATGGCGATGCATGACTGTGATCCCAGCTACTTGGGAGTCTGAGGCAGGAGGATTGCTGGAGCCCAAGAGGTAGAGGCTGCAATGAGCTGTGATCATGCCACTGCACTCCAGTCTGGGCAACAGAGTGAGATCCTGTTTCTAAACAACAAAAACAACAAAGGTGGGTGTCAGATCCCAAATGGAATAAGAAAGGTGTCTGCATGGGGTGGGGGTGGCCAGAGCTCAGCAAGTGAGGAGGGCATCCTCATGGAAAGGCAGACTGGCAGGGGCTACAGGAGCGTCAGCAGGGCATGAGGGGCATCCTTGCTGGGGAGGGAGTGGCAGCAATGATAGGAAATTGTAACCTATGGGGGATTGATCAAATGAGGGAAAAACAAGGAGAACACCAGGTTTCTCACTGCAGGAGAAGGGAGCTACGAACAGGAAAAGGTAGAAAAGTAGAATTAACCCATGGAGATAGACTAGAACTGGATCTATCAGGGTGAAAACCCATGGTTTTCTTTTTTCTTTCTTTTTTCTTTCTTTCTTTTCTTTTCTTTTTTTTCTTTTTTCTTTTCTTTTTTTTTTTTTTTTTTTTTTGAGACGGAGCCTTGCTCTGTCACCAGGCTGGAGTGAAGTGGCATGATCTCGGCTCATTGCAACCTCTGCCTCCCAGGTTCAAGTGATTCTCCTGCCTCAGCTTCCTGAGTAGCTGGGATTACAAGCATGCACCACCATGCCCAGCTAATTTTTGTATTTTTAGTAAAGATGGGGTTTCACCATGTTGGCCAGGATGCTCTTGATCTCTTGATCCACCCACTTTGGCCTCTCAAAGTGCTGGGATTACAGGCGTGAGCCGCTGCACCCGGCCAAAACCATGGTTTTCAATATGGATAGAAGACTGTAGGAACAAATACAGATAAACATAGACATGAATGTGTATGTGTGCATATAAAACTAAGTGAGTCTAGGAGAAGGGACACTGTGATAATAATAAGCACATCTAGGCCAGGCGCAGTGGCTCACGCCTGTAATCCCAGCACTTTGGGAGGCTGAGGCAGGTGGAGCATGAGGTCAGGAGTTCAAGACCAGCCTGACCAACATAGTGAAACTCCATCTCCACTAAAAATACAAAAATTAGCCGGGTGTGGTGGCGTGCACCTGTAATCCCAGCTACTCAGGAGGCTGAGGCAGGAGAATTGCTTGAACCCGGGAGGCGGAGGTTGAAGTGAGCCAAGATCACGCCATTGTACTCCAGCCTGGGTGACAGAGCAAGACTCTATCTCAAAAAAAACCACAAAAAACAAAAAACGAAATATAAAAATCTCCCAAAACACAAGAAGCACATCTAGATCTTGGTTTCTAAAAACCATTGTCCACCGGAAAGAGCCAGGGCTTTTCGGAGAAATGGCTGGTTTGGAGACCAGGGCAGGGAAAGTACAAGATAAGCCTGGAATATCTTGTGCTAGAGAGTAAGGAAGGACTTAATGATGGGGACATGATAGAAACACACAGAAGCTAGCTTGGAGGGGCTTTCACTGGCCAAATCTTGGACGATTTGAGCCACTAAATAAATAATAATAGGCCAGGCATGATGGCTTATACGTGTAATCCCAGCACTTTGGGAGGCTGAGGTGGGTTGATCACCTGAGGTCAGGAGTTCGAGACCAGCCTGGCCAACATGGTGAAACCTTGTCTCTACTAAAAATACAAAAATTAGCTGGGCGTAGTGGCACGTGCCTGTAATCTCAGCTACTCAGGAGGCTGAGGCAGGAGAATCGATTGAACCTGGGAGGTAGAAGTTTTAGTGAGCTGAGATCGCACCATTACACTCCAGCCTGGGCGACAGAGTGAGACTCTGTCTCTAAATAAATAAATAAAAAGTAATGGATTGTAACCCACGGAATCACAAGTCCCCACTGATGTAAATAAATAAATGGAAAGTTTTACAAGTGATGGGGTATTTACTTTACCTAGTGCCTCCCTGCGAAATATTTGTTAATTTCAAAGAGGAAGAGAATAGCTTTGCGGTAGAGAAGAGTGAAGACATCTTATTCAAATAATCAAAGTTAAGACCTGCAATAATAGGCGCACACCTGTAGTCCCAGTTACTCAGGAGGCTGAGGTGGGAAGATTTCTTGAGCTCAGGAGTTCAAGGCCACAGTGAGCTATGATCGCACCACTGCATTCCAGCCTGAGCAACAGAGGCAAGACTGTGCCTCTTAAAAAAAAAAAAAAAGGCTGAGCGCGGTGTTTCAAGCCTGTAATCACAGTACTTTGGGAGGCCAAAGCGGGCGGATCAGGAAGTCAGGAGATCGAGACCATCCTGGCTAACACAGTGAAACCTGTCTCTACTAAAAATACAAAAAATTAGCCAGGTGTGGTGGCGGGCACCTGTAGTCCCAGCTACTCAGGAGGCTGAGGCAGGAGAATGGTGTGAACGCAGGAGGCAGAGCTTGCAGTGAGCCGAGATCCCGCCACTGCACTCCAGCCTGGGCGACAGAGCGAGACTCTGTCTCAAAAAACAAAAGAACAAAAAACCCATTAGATTTTCAATAATGGGACAAATAAAAATCACTGTGTCATCTGTTATGATACAATGAGAAGCGCAGAGCATCACTCCTGTGATAGTTTGTGACATACAAAATCTACAGCTGCTTCTAGTGTTAAGATGTACAACTTGAATCTAACCATGAAGAAACATCAGACAAAACCAAAATGAAGGATAATCTACAAAGCTACTGTTCTGGGGCTGGGCTTCGTGGCTCCTGTAATCCCAGCACTCTGGGAGGCCGAGGCGAGAAGATCACTTGAGGTCAGGAGTTCGAGACCAACCTGGCCAACATGGTGAAACCCCATCTCTACCAAAAATATAAAAAATTATCAGGGTGTGGTGGCAGGTGCCTGTAATCCCAGCTACTCGGGAAGCTGAGGCAGGAGAATCGCTTGAACCTGGAAGATACAGGTTTCAGTGAGCCAAGATTGTGCCACTGTACTCCAGCCTGGGTGACAGAGTGAGACTCCATCTCAGAAACCAAAAACAAAAACAAAGTAACTGTCCTGTCCTCTTCAAAAGTGTCAAGGTCATTGGAGTCCAGGAAAGACTGAGGAATTGTTCTAGAGTGAAGGAGACTCTAGAGACAGAGCAACTGTCCTGAACTGGACCCTTAGGCTACAAAGGACATTATTGAGGGTAGGTGCTGTGGCTCATGCCTATAATCCCAGCACTTTGGGAGGCTGAGGCGGGTAGATCACCTGAGGCCAGGAGTTCGAGACCAGTCTGACCAATATGGCGCAACCTCATCTCTACTAAAAATACAAAAATTAGCTGGGTGTTGTGGCATATACCTGTAATCCCAGCTACTCAGGAGGCTGAGGCAGGAGAATTGCTTGAACCTGGGAGGCGGAGGTTGCAGTGAACCGAGATCGCATCACTGCACTCCAGCCTAGGTGATAGAGTGAGACTCCGTCTCAAAAAACAAAAACAAAAACAAAGGACATTACTGAGACAAATGGCAAACTTTGAATAAGGTCTGAGGATTAGGTGGTAGCAGTACATCAGGGTGAATTTCCTGCATGGATGGATGTACTGTGATTCTGCAGGAGAGCGTCCTTGTTTGGAGGAAATACACATTCAGGTGTTTAGAGCAATAGGGCATTGTTTCAGCAACGATGCTCAAATGGTTCAGGAAGAAAATCTGTAACTGTAGTTGTAACTTTTCTGTAAGTTTGAGATTGTATCAAAAAAAAAAAAAAAAGAAAAGAAAAAATGCTGTGTGTGGCTGACATCTTGTTCCTAACAAATTCGAATTAGTTGCCAACATTTAAAAATCAAGCAATTTTTACCTACAGATCTAGTTTTTTTTTGTTTTTTTTTGTTTTTTTTTTTTGAGACGAAGTCTTGCTCTGTCGCCCAGGCTGGAGTGCAGTGGTGCGATCTCGGCTCCCTGCAAACTCTGCCTCCCGGGTTCACGCCATTTTCTTGCCTCAATCTCCCATGTAGCTGGGACAACAGGCGCCCGCCACCACGCACAGCTAATTTTTTGTACTTTTAGTAGAGACGGGGTTTCACCGTGTTAGCCAGGATGGTCTCGATCTCCTGACCTCGTGATCCGCCCTCCTCAGCCTCCCAAAGTGCTGGGATTACAGGTGTGAGCCACCGTGTCCAGCTCAGATCTAGTTTTCTGGTTTCCCTTGAGGAACTGGAAAAGCTAGCAGCTCTGGGGGATGAGTAGTCAGCTGAAAAGCCTGATAGTTCTGTTTATTTGTTTACTTATTTTTTAATTTTAAGAGATGGATTCAGCCTGGAGCAGTGGTTCACGCCTGTAATTCCAGAACTTTGGGAGACCGAGGCAGGCGGATCACGAGGTCAGGAGATCTATCCTGACTAACATGCTGGCTAACATGGTGAAACCCCATTTCTACTAAAAATCCAAAAAAATTAGCCAGGAGTGGTGGCGGGCACCTGTAGTCCCAGCTACTCGGGAGACTAAGGCAGGAGAATGGTGTGAACCAGGAGGCGGAGCTTGCAGTGACCCAAGATTGCGCCACTGCACTCCAGCCTGGGAGACAGAGCCAGACTCCGTCTCAAAAAAAAAAAAAAAAGATGTATTCTAATTTTGTTACCCAGGCTGGAGAGCAGTAGCACAATCTTAGCTCACTGCAGCCTCCACCTCCTGGAATGAAGGGGTCCTCCCACTTCAGCCTCCCACATAGCTGAGGCTACAAGCACTTGCCATGATGCATGACTAATAGTGCCCTTTCGATGGGCTATGTGGCGCCCGTTCTCCAAAGTCTCCACCACTCCTCATTGTATCACACTCAGCCCACAGCACCCATTTATGCTACCAGCCTGGCCCCTGTCACAAGCTATGGGAAAGCAAAAATCCACCCTAGGCCCAGCACTGATCATATTTGTTGGATTGATGAAGGAGTAGATGAATGGATGGATGAACTTTCAAGATGCTCCATTATCTCAGAGCATTGACCTATCTCAGCGCATCAAGCCTATGTTCTATGGCAAGGTGCTTCTTGAATCAGCCATAGTGTCTGAATGGTTTGTCTGGAATGGAAAGGGTTGAGAAATCAGGGTGTTGTCTGATGCCAGAGGTCCCCATCTAGGGTGTGAGCTCTGTGTGGAATTGATGGAGGCGTCTGACAGGTGGGTGGGGTTCTGGCATGAGGACAGGGTGCAGGGCGGGCCAGTGAGACTTCAAGGAGATGGTATCAGAATGCTCGAGGTAGTGAGGTTGGGTGGGGTGGGAACAAGCCAAGTTGATGGCTTGGGATCCTATCAGTGGGAGATCTGACTTGATGGGGCATGTCAGGGTCTGGGTATGAGCAAGAGTTGACGTTAGCTTTGTCTCCCCCAGCCCTTCTCACTTCCTGATTCTACCTGGGTCATGGTTTGAAACAACCTCTTCTCTCACTTGCTCCCTGAAAAATTAAAACATTCAGGCTGCGCACAGTGGTTCACACCTATAATCTTAGCACCTTGGGAAGCCAAGGTGGGAGGATCGCTTGAGCCCAGGAGTTCAAAACCAGGCTGGGCAACATAGCAAGACCCCATCTTTACAAAAAAAAAAAAAAAAGGCTAGCATGTTGGCATGTTCCTGTAGTCCCAGCTACTCGAGAGACTGAGGCGGGAGGATTGCTTGAATCCAGAAGGTTGAGGCTGCAGGGAGCTGTGATCATACCACTCTAGCCTTGGCTACAGAGTGATAACCTGTCTCTCTTAAAAAAAAAAAAAAAAAAGAAAAAGAAAAAAGAAAAAAAATGAAAACATTCAATAAGATTCAGAAGAAATGCACTAGTGATTTCTCATTGCCTTTAATATAAAATCCAAACTCTCGACCGGGCGCGGTGGCTCACGCCTGTAATCCCAGCACTTTGGGAGGCCAAGGCAGGTACATCACAAGGTCAGGAGTTCAAGACTAGCCTAGCCAACATGATGAAACCCGGTCTCTACTAAAAATACAAAAAAATTATCCAGGCGTGGTGGCGAATGCCTGTAATCCCAGTTACTTGGGAGGCTGAGGCAGAGAATAGCCTGAACCTGGGATGTGGAGGTTGCAGTGAGCCAAGATCGCACCACTGCACTCCAGCCTGGGCGACAAAGTGAGACTCCATCTCAAAAAAAAAAAAAAAAAAAAAAAAAAAAATCCAAACTCTTCACCACTCCCTTCCTGCCCCAACATACTCCAGCCTCTGCTCACCTCCCTGACCTCAACTCCTATCACCCTACTCACTCTTGCCCTCACTTACCCATTCCCATTTCCTCTCTTGGTCCCCCGATTCCTTGTACCACACCAAGCTCTTTGTTACCTTAAGGTTTTTGCTCATGTGCCTCACACCCCAAGTCTTTTTTTTTTTTTTCTTTTTTTTTTTGAGATGGAGTCTCACTCGCTCTGGCTGGAGTGCAATGGCGCGATCTTGGCTCACTGCAACCTCTGCCTCCCTGGTTCAAGCAATTCTCCCTGCCTCAGCCTTCTGAGTAGCTGGGATTACAGGCGTGCGCCACCACACCCAGCTAACTTTTATATTTGTTAGTAGAGATGGGGTTTCACCATGTTGGCCAGACTCACACCCCAAGTCTTTCATCTGGCTCTATCCTACTTCTCCTCTAGGTCTCAGCTCAAATATCACCTCTCCAGAGGTACTGCTCCCAAACCCCCACATCCAATCTCAGCCAGCAGGCTTCAGTCATCCTCCGTCACTACACTGTTTTAGTTTCTTCACATACTCATCAGTGTCTGAAATTGTCTCACCAATTTGTATTGCATTGTATTGTGTTCCCAGCCAGAATGTCAGCTCCACAAGGGCAGGGATTTTGCTGTATCGTTCACTTTATTTTCAGTGCCCAGTGCAGTGCATGACACACAGTGGCGGTGGGCGGGTGCGGGGGGCGGAGGGGGGGAAGGACAGCAAATGTTTATCCTGGAATGAATAAGAGGCTCTCGACAATGGTGTGTTAGATTTTTGTAAAAGTTTGGCATTGGGTTTAGGACATAAGCATCCAGGTGGGTTGTGGCTGAGATGACTTGTGATTCGAGGTGTGAGAAGCTGGACCCTGGGCTGTTGGAGAGACCTGAGGTTTGGGAAACAAGTGCCCAGTCAGGTTGTGGTTGAATTGGTATAAACTGGGCTGGCTCCAACTGTTACCGGTAGAAGGTGTCCAGGTACTTGGCGTCTTGGATGAAACGCACAAACGAAGCAAGGAAAGCAAAAGCAAGGATTTATTGAGAATGAAAATTCACCCCACAGTGTGGGAACGGGCCTGAACGTAGAGGCTCAAGAGCCCCCCTTACAGAATTTTCTGGGGTTTCAATACTCTCCCATTGGTTACTTGGTGAATATTCTATGTAAATGAAGAGAATGAAGCGAAGTTAAGCGTTATTTACTCAGAATGTGCCCTATTGCAAATGGAGAGGATGTTACTTGGTGTGTGATTTATGTAAAGGGAGAGGATGAATGTGAAGTTACAAAGTATAAATGGAGAGGATGTTTCTTGGAGTGTGTGGTCTGTGTAAATGGAGAGGATGAATGTGAAGTTACAAAGTGTAAAGGGCGTGAATGGAGAGGATGAAATGAAGTTGCAAAGCCATTCACATTCCTGTCATTGCTGAGGTGCTTTCATTTGATTTAGGTCTACAAGTCAGCGTGGATTGGCCTTATGTTCCCTGCCTCCAGGCGCTGTTCTTCTGCCTCACAATAGATAACATCAGACTGTTGAGGGCAGACTGGACCCCAGATTTCGGGAAGCAGGAGTCGTCCAGCAGGGCAGTGGCTGAGTTAGGTTGTGACTTCAGCAGTGTTTAACAGGTATAAGATCATTGAAGACGAAGAATCAAGCAATCGAGCGTCCCCGTCGGTTGTAGCAAAAGAGAACCGTGACCAACAGGAGAGCAGTGTCCACCCAGGTCATTTGCGGTTATTGGGGGACAATTTTGGGGGAAACGGGGGTCCTGGGGAGCGTTGGCTGGGTGGGGCTGTAACCCGAGCTGGTGGGCGGGTTGTGAGCTGTGACCTGGCCCGAGCCGGCCCGCCCGGGTCGGGGGGGGGCCAATCTGGGGACGGCAGGAGGCACACCTGGGGAAGACTCAACTGGGAGCGGCTCACTTGGGCCCTCCGGGACCCACGAACCTGCGCGCCTCCTCTGCGTCCCGCCCCCGGCCGGCCCCTCGGCCAATGGCGGCGCGGAGACCTCGGCGGCGGGCGCGGATTGGGAGCCGGCGAGCGGGGGCGGGGCGGTGCGCCTGGCAGTTTAGGCGCTCGGCCGGGGGGCAGCGCTGAGCGCTTGGGTACCAGGGCGCGGTGCGGGCGGAAGTGGTGACGCTGGCGTCCCCGGAACCTGCGGCGGGCGGCTGTGACGGCCCCGGCGCTGACGGCGGCGGCCCGCGGGGCGGCGTGGACGCCCGCGGCGCCGGCTGGGGCATCACCGCGGGCCTCGACCCCGAAATGGCGCTGCTGGCCGAACACCTGCTGAAACCGCTGCCCGCGGACAAGCAGATCGAGACCGGGCCCTTCCTCGAGGCGGTGTCCCACCTGCCACCCTTCTTCGGTGAGCCGGAATGGAGGGGGGAGGCGGCCCGCAGTCCCACACGCACCCGAATCCTTCCCCTTAGTATCCCCTAAACATCTCTGCCCTAGACATCCCCAAGTCCTGTTTCCCCAGTCACCCAAGATCCTCTTTACCTCCACTCACCCTAAAGTCTCCCTTTCCCGGACCACTCCCAAGTCCTCTCCCCTCTAAACATGTCACATCCTCCCTGTCCTCTCCAAATCCTCCCTCTCCCTAGACACCTCACAGTCCTCCATATCCCCCAAATGCCCCCTGATCATCCGTCCCCCCAACACCCCTTACTCTTCCATTTCCATCTCCCCTAGGCATTCTCTAATCCACCATCTCCCCCAAAGACTCCTGCCCCTTCTTCCCCAAAGTGCTTCTTTCATCCCTGGCGCTTTCTGATGGCTCTCAACTCCCTCACCTTACAATGAATCTCCCCATTTCATAAGCTTTCTCTTTAAACGCTTCCAGCCTCTCCCTCATGGGACCTACGAACCCTTCCTTCTTCCCTCAGAATTCCCCCATTCCAGATCAAAGACTCCCGTCTCCCCCTCCAAGGGTAGGAAGCCTGGTAAGGCGGGGACAGGGTGTTTTGAAGGTGGAATTGCAAAACTCCAGGGCCTCTTTCTAGGGGAAACCACCTTAAGTTTTTCCTCCTTTTAGGACGGGGATGAGGGTTGTGGGGGGAGCTGTTTTGTGAGGTGACATCAGACATACAGAGCTTGGCACCAATTCCTCCCTCAGTTTAGGCTCTGCAAGAGGAAGCCCCTCCCCTGTATGTCGTGCTGAAGTTCCTGGGCGCATTGGGAAGGCGGTCCACTTTCAGATCCTCTTTTCCCACTCCCTCAGCCTAGCCCAGCCCAGCCAAGGCCCCGGATGGAAAATGGGAACCAGAAACCAGCACCACTGCCCCTGCCCTTTGCCTTTTGGGTCCCAGGTAAAGGGTGCAACCTGAGCCTCTATTCTCCTCCTTCATGTGGGCTCTGTCCTGGCCTGCTGATTCACTTGGTGGCCTTGCAGGAAGATACCAGCCCCCAGGGCAGAGTCCAGCTGAAACTCACAGACAGGAGACCTTAAGGGCAGTCTGACTTAGTGGGCAATGAAGCTTGTTGGAGGTGGTAGTTCCCACAGTGTCCTGAGCTCTGGGATGGTTGTGGTTACCTGGAGTCTGTAGTTCCCTTCCTTCACCTCTTGAGCCTCAGTGTCCCCAGCTGTGAAACAGGGATGCTAATCTCCTAGGCCAGCTGTGATGAGTAGATGAGGTGGTGTGTGTAAAGCATAAGTGCCAAATAGGTCTTTGCTGTAGGGGGTGTGGTTATGAGTTCCTGAATCCAGTTTTGGTTCCTTGCTAGAGTGATTAATCAGTGTTTAAGGGAGTGCAAATTGTCTGGTGTGTATGATTCCAGACCTGGGTAAGCAATCTGAGATCAAGGGCTTGGTCTTTTACATCCACTCTGTGTCCCTCGTGCCCAGAACAGTGCCCGGCACATAGCAGACGCTCAGTCAATACTGCTGAAAGCACAAAACTTTCTTATTCTCAGTGTTACAGTCTTGAGATAATACTGACTGTCGAGGCAGGGACTTGGGAGCGAACCAGCCCTAGCATTGAAAAGTTGTTTAATTTTGTGACTGAGTTGTTGTTGGTTTTTTTTGCTTGCTTGTTTCCTCTTTGGTTCCAGGAATAGTTACAAGTCAGAGCCACCTTGCTCTGGACAGGGATTCAGAATCCATTTGTCAGTGGTTCTCAACTGAGGGCAGTTTTGCCCCTCAGGGGACATCTGACAATGGCTGGAGGCATTTTTGTCAAAACTGTGTCTTGTGGGTGTCTTGTGGGTGTCTTGTGGGTAGAGGCCAGGGAGCTGCTCAGCATCTTACAGTGCACAGGACAGTCCTGCCACAACAAAGAATGATCTAGCCCCAAACATCAGCAGTGTCAGAGGTGGAGAAACCCCAGGTTAAACTGTAGCTTTTTCTTCCCTTATTTTCAGTGAGGTTGCACATCCATTCTGTATTTGGGGGTATCATCATTTGATGAAATTATCTGGCTGGTTTTGGAGGAAAGAGGGAGGTGGCAAGCCAGAGCCAGCAGTCATCTGGTGCCAGGGCTAAAGAGCATCTCCTCCTCCCTTTCCTTGGTCTCAAAGGACCCTTGTCTTTGTTGCAATCTCTGTACTGTGGGTGTCACATCTATTGACAGAAGTACCATTTACACAGAAGCCTCAGTGGGGTTGGTCCACAACGGGTTAACCACCACAGGGCCCTCTGCCCACCAGAGCTGTTTACTGTTCACCAGAGAGGCTAATTCTTAGGACTCTAAAGAAAAAAAAAAGTGATAATTCATTTGAACCATTATTCTCTTCTGTGGGGGGAGGAGAATTGCTCCTGAGGGTTGAAGACTTAAGCTTTAGGAGGATTCTTCCACGAGTGACTTTTCTCTGGGACATCTGATCGAGATCATTTGTCGGCTGTGATGCAGGGGCTTTTTCTAGATCTTGGGAGCATCTGGTCACCTGGATGATCTGGGTGGTGTGTGTGTCTCTTGAATGGAGCTGCTCTGTGGTGAGGGACACCAGGAGTCTGAAACACCTTGCAGTGACAGTTTCCTCCAAGTCAGGGATTTTTCACCATGGCACTGCCAACATTGGGACTAGATGATTCTTTGTGGTGGTGGGGCTGTCCTGTGCATTGTAAGATGTTTAGCAGCATCCCTGGCCTCTACCTACCAGATGCCAGTAGCACCCCCTCCCCAAAAATATCCCCAGGGAGGCAAAATCACCTCTGAGAACCATAGCTCTAGATATAAATATGACTAAGAGCCAAAACCTGTGTTTTAAAAAAGTATTTAATTCTGCAAGGAAGATCTGTCGATTGGAGGAAAAGTGAGCAAATACAAATGATACATAAGCACTTACTATGTGCTAAGTACTCTTTCTAGATTTGTTCACTTAATTGTCTGACAACATTTGAGGTGGAGTTTTAAAGAAATAATCGCTGCTGGGATTTCAGAATATTTTCCTTCTACATTTACATCCATCTTTTTTTTTTTTTTTGAGACTGAGTCTCGCTCTGTTGCTCAGACTGGAGTGCAGTGGCGTGATCTTGGCTCACTGCAAGCTCCGCCTCCCGGGTTCACGCCATTCTCCTGCCTCAGCCTCCCGAGTAGCTGGGACTACAGGCACCTGCCACCACGCCCAGTTAATTTTTTTGTATTTTTAGTAGAGACGGGGTTTCACTGTGTTAGCCAGGATGGTCTGGATCTCGTGACCTCATGATCCGCCCACCTTGGCCTCCCAAAGTGCCGGGATTACAGGCGTGAGCCACCGCGCCTGACCCTCTACATCCATCTTTTTGGGGGAAAAAAAGTATGGGCTGGTGCGGTGGCTCACGCCTGTAATCCCAGCACTTTGGGAGGCTGAGGTGGGCGAATCTCTTGAGGTCAGGAGTTTGAGACCAGCGTGGGCAACATGGTGAAACCCTGTCTCTACCAGAAGTACAGAAAATTAGCTGGGTGTTGAGGTGAACACCTGTAGTTCCAGCTACGTGGGAGGCTGAGGTGGGAAGATCACTTGAGCTTGGGATGCCGAAGTTGCAGTGAGCTGAGATTGTGCCACTGTACTCCAGCCTGGGTGACAGAGCAAGACCCTGTCTCAAAAAAAAAGAAAATCTACATAAAGCCTAATTATCGGTTATTACTGGTTGACAGAGTGAGACCCTGTCTCAAATAAACAAATAAATAAATAAACAAATAAAGTAAACAAACAAGTATAATCTGCTTTTTTCTATCCAACAATATAGCATGACCATCTTTTTATGTCAATCCTCTGTCTTTCCTTTTCTTTCCTCCTTTTCCTTCCTTCCTTCTTCTTCCTTTCCTTTCTTTCCTTCTTTCTTTTCTTCCTTTCTTTCTTCCCTCCCTCTTTCTTTCCTTCCTCCCTTCCCTTTCCTTCCTTCCTTCCTTCCTTCCTTCCTTCCTTCCTTCCTTCCTTCCTTCCTTCCTTCCTTCCTTCCTTCCTTCCTTCCTTCCTTCCTTCCTTTCTTTCTTTCTTTCTTTCTTTCTTTCTTTCTTTCTTTCTTTCTTTCTTTCTTTCCTTCTTTCTTTCTTTCTTTCTTCTCTCTTTCTTTCTTCTCTCTCTCTTTCTCTTTCTCTCTCTCTCTCTTTCTTTCTTTCTTTCTTTCTCTTGCTTTCCTTTGTCACCCAGGCTAGAGTGGTGCAGTGATGTGAACTCCTGAGCTCAAGCAATCTTCCCACTTCAGCTCCCTGAGCAGCTAGAACTACAGGCATGTGCCACCATGCTTAGCTAATTTTTTTAATTTTTATTTTTGTAGAGACAGGGATCTTGTTATATTGCTCAGGCTGGAGTGCAGTGGCATGATCTCGACTCACAGCAACTTCCACCTCCTGGGTTCAAGTGATCCTCATGCCTCGGCCTCCCAAGTACCTGGGATTATAGGCGCATGACTCTATGCCCAGCTAATTTCTGTATTTTTAGTAGAGACGGGATTTTACCACTTTGGCCAGACTGTTCTTGAACTCCTGACCTCAAGTGATCCATCCACCTCAGCCTCCCAAAGTGCTGGGATTACAGGTGTGAGCCACTGCACCCAGCCAATTGTATTGTTTCAATGCGGTATAATTTATTAAACCAATCCCCTACTGCTGGACATTCACATTGCTTCTTATGTCAGGCTCTGGTAGACAGTGCTGCAGTGAACATCCTTGTATACACTTCTGTGTACACTCCTTTGGTTATTTCTCATTTTTGGAAGTGAAACTGCAGAGCTGAAGAGTGCTTTAACCTGTTAGAGTAGTCACATTTCTTAAACCTTTGTTAGGTGTTGTTTGTGACAGCATTAGTTGGGCTTGCTTCAGTGTGCGTTGGCAGTGGGCCAGCCTCCTGCCTGCCTGGCTTAGAGGATCCATATCTTGGGCCTGCCCTTCCTCCTTATCTCTAATTGGAATCTCCCAAGTTGTACAGGTTTTACTACATCCACTTAGAGGCCAGCCCTTTGTTTATCTTCTCTCTGTACCTTGACCCAGTAATCAGATCTTTCCTGACCGATCAGTTTGCAAGACTGACTTCTGGGAGGGCTCCTTCTCATTTTGAAGGTCAATTTTGTGGCTGTTCTAAAGCATTCACAATGGGAGGGCAGGGGCATGGAGACTTAGGTAACATCTAGTTCTTGACACTCCCTGTCTAGAAGCCTGTGTGGTTCCCTATCATCGCAGCTTGGAACCTGTGCTTCAGCCTTTGTGAATGGTTTCCAGCCCCACACGTGCCACTATTGTCATACTCTTGCCTCCAGAGCTTCCCCACATTAGCCCCTCTGCCTGGTGGACCACTCTGCTCTTCAGCCCACCTCCCTCCTTTTGCCTGTCTAGGTTCTACTAATTCTTAAGGAGTCACATTATCCAGAACATCTCTCCTGACCCTCTTAGACGCCCATAGACTGTATCATATTCTGTGAATTTGAGTGATTTCAGTGCGTTGCGCTCGGGGCTAGTACTATTCGCTGAATGACTGCTTTTCATTCCATTCTCATTCTTCTGGGATCTTGTTGAAGATGCTGGGCCCTTTTCTCTTTTTCCAAATTAAAATACATGACTAGGCCGGGCACAGTGGCTCATGCCTGTAATCCCAGCACTTTGGGAGGCTGAGGCAGGTGGATCACCTGAGGTTGGGAGTTGGAAACCAGCCTGGCCAACATGGAGAAACCCCGTCTCTACTAAAAATACAAAAAAAAAATTGACCAGGCATGGTAACATGCACCTGTAATCCCAACTACTCGGGAGGCTGAGGCAGAAGAATCCCTTGAACCTGGAAGGTGAAGCTTGCGGTGAGCTGAGATTGCACCACTGCACTCCAGCCTGGGCAACAGAGTGAGACTCCGTCTCAAAATAAATAAACTAAACTAAACTAAAATAAGATACATGACTAAATTAAAATACATAACCCCCTTCATAGCCTGTATTTGTGGCAGACATCATCAATCGATCATGATGCTGTTTTCCCCTTTGAGCCTAAACATAGCCTCGGCGTCTTTCTTAACACAGCCACTCCAGGTCAGTTAGAGTGGTGTGTGAGATGATACCTGTTTGCGCTCACTGTTTAGGGAGAGACTAGAGATGAAAGAGCTGAAGGTCATGATTTCCACCTCTCAGTTCTTGAGATCCAAATTCTGGGGTTGATTTTTCTTCATGCCTCTTACCTTAATTAAACAGATGTCTGTGGAATCTGGCCTTCTAGGCATCTGGCACTCATTAAATAGTCCTGGAGTGAACCCAGAAAGAGTGGTTTTCCATCACTTTTGGTCCAGTGCTTGTTCCATTTTGGGGAAGTGGAGCAGTGGCAGCCTAGAATCAGAGATTTATCTTGTTTTACAGCCAAAGAAACCGAGGCCAGAGAGGTTAGGTGACTTGCTCAGGGTCACACAGCCAGTGAGTGACCAGTAAAGCCAGACTAGAACTCAAGCCTCTGGACTCCTTATGTGGTGCTCTTGCTGTCATGCCTGTTGTCCTGGCTTTCTCTCTGGTAAAGGACAGGACCCCCAGTGGAGCCAGCCTGGTTGGGTACTTGAGGAAATCCAGTGGTTCTGCTGGCACCATGGTGACTTGTCCACATGA
This sequence comes from Theropithecus gelada, assembly GCF_003255815.1. NCBI lineage: Eukaryota > Metazoa > Chordata > Mammalia > Primates > Cercopithecidae > Theropithecus > Theropithecus gelada. The sequence goes on along the minus strand of NC_037679.1, from coordinate 68,917,330 downwards.
CAGGTGGCATGGGTGCCACAGACCAGACATGCAGGTTTGCTCTGAGGTGTGTAATGCTTAAACAGCCTGCCAAGCTGGTCTGTAACTCCTATTTGAATGTAAATTAGAAAATGACTGGGGTGTTGAAATCATCTTGTGGGAAAAGCCCCAAACAAGTTGGCTGGTTGTGTGTGTGTGTGTGTGTGTGTGTGTATGTGTGTTTTGTTTAAGAGACAAGGTCTTGCTCTATCGCCCAGACTGGCATGCAGTGGGGTGATCACAGCTCACTGCAGCCTCCAGCTCCTGGGCTCAAGTGATCCTCCTGCCTCAGCCTCCTGAGTCGTTGGGATTATAGGCGTGTGCCACGGCGCTCAACTCTTGCTTTTTTTTTTTTTTTTTTTTTTGAGACAGAGTCTTGCTCTATTGCCCAGGCTGGAGTGCAGTGGCATGATCTCAGCTCACTGCAACCTCTGCCTCCTGGGTTCAAGTGATTCTCCTGGCTCAGCCTCCCCAGTAGCTGGTATTACAGATGCACACCACCATGCCCAGCTAATTTTTTGTATTTTCACTAGAGATGGGGTTTCACTATGCTGGCCAGGCTGGTCTTGAACTCCTGACCTCATGTTCCGCCCACGTCAGCCTCCCAAAATGCTGGGATTACAGGCGTGAGCCACCGCGCCCGGCCTCAGCTCTGGCTTTTTCCTTCATCTGGGACATCAGGCTAACTGGGAACCAGCCCCACCTGAACCCCTTGATCTGTGAGTTAGAAGCTCCCTCACTGCAACAAGCATCCTCTGAGATTTGGGACCACCTACCACAGCCTTGCAATGTTTTCTGCTTTGTTTTAAATTTTTTTTTTTTTTTTTTTTTTTTTTTTTTTGAGACGGAGTCTCACTGTGTCTCCCAGGCTGGAGTGCAGTGGCGCGATCTCGGCTCACTGCAAGCTCCGCCCCCCGGGTTCACGCCATTCTCCCGCCTCAGCCTCCCAAGTAGCTGGGACTACAGGCGCCCGCTACTGCGCCCGGCTAGTTTTTTGTATTTTTAGTAGAGACGGGGTTTCACCATGTTAGCCAGGATAGTCTCGATCTCCTGACCTTGTGATCCACCCGCCTCGGCCTCCCAAAGTGCTGGGATTACAGGCTTGAGCCACCGCGCCCGGCCCTTAAATTTTAAGTTAATGCTAATACCTGTTTATTTTTTGGTTTTGTATAGAGCGGGGGTGTCCAATCTTTTGGATTCCCAGGGCCACATTGGAAGAATTGTCTTGGGCGACACATAAAATACACTAACGCTAACGATAGCTGACGAGCTAAAAAAAACAAACAAACTCAAATCTCATAATGTTTTAAGAAAGTTTCTGAATTTGTGTTGGGCCACATTCAAAGTGGTCCTGGGCCACATGCAGTCCACAGTCTGCGGTCTGCGGGTTAGACAAGCTTGGTGTAGAATATCTCAAGAAAGACAAGAAACTGTATTAACCCTCCTAATAAGCAGGTGAGTTATCATTTGGATTGACTGTTGAGAGCTGGATTCTAGAGGAATGGGATTTCGGTTGTGTGCCTGGGATAGACCCTGAGAAGATGAACCCAGATAGACACTTTCTGCAATGGCTGTTACAATTTTGAAACTGCTGGCAGACTTCGGAGATGCATTTGCAAGTAGTAAGTGAGGCTTTCTTGGCCTTCAGGAGCACCTGCTGTGTGCTAGTGCCATGCTGGCGGGGCCCACTCTTGATCCCACCTGGCCAGAGAACAATCTGGAAGGAGGGCTGTCGAGGGCCCCGTTGTGTTTTTCTGTCCATGTGCGTAACAGCCCATGAGTTGGCTGTTTTTGAGGCTCAGAGGAGAGAAGTCACTTTGAGTCTGATTCTCTTCCTCTGACATCCATGCCCTGAACACCGTGTACGGATGAGTGGAAGGAAACATGGAGATTGGCATCTGGCTGAGCCAGCCTGAGCTTGAGAGGCCCTGAGGTGGCTTCCTTTTGGCAGCTCTGTTTCCCACCAGCTGTGTGGCAAAAGGCCCACTTCCTAAAGGTCTAGGGCTATCCGTCCTACCTGTGGAAAGATGTGGTGGCTCCGGGCAGGAGCACCAAAATCAATGCCTGACTTGGTGAATGACTGCTAGGGCACAGAGCCAGCTGCATGGCTGCTTAAGTCTGACAGTTGCTCCGGCAGCCTCCTTTATAATGTCCAAAGGCCAGAGTACATACAGACCAGTGGCACCCACCCACCCTGTCCTGGGATGGTGGTGATTAGATCTTTGTGTTCAGAAAAATCTGGCCCTTGAGGTCAGAGCCTGAGGTCTGGCCTCTCTGCTGCCGGAAGGAAGAGGATCGAGTAGGAGGGGAGAGACTACAGTTGCTTGCTAACTCATCTAGCCCCTCCTCTGCTGCACAGGGATGCTTGGAGGGATAGCCCTCCACTGTGAATCCCTTAGGGCAGAAGTCAGGCCCTCCCAGGACCCACCAATGGGCTTCTGCATCATGGGCGCCCAGCCTATATCCACGTGAAAAGGAATGGGAGGAATTAGTGACAAAGGGCTTTATAAAATATAACGTATGACTGTGATCATAGCTAGCGTCATCTCTATTTTGACTGGCTCCCAGGATCAAGCATTCAATTAGACAGTAACTCATTTCTAATCCTCATGATGAACTTAGGAGGAATTTGGCACCATTTTCCAGAAGAGGAAACCGATGTTCAGAGAGATGTCCACAGGACTTTGCAGCAGGTCTAGCGCTGTAACAGGGGAGAACAACATCACATCAGGAAACAGGAAGATGTTGGAAGTCCTTTTTAGGGCAGAAATGTCCCTTGTAGGGGAGGAGGGGAAATGATAGGAAGTTCCCGGCTGGCATGACAGTGTGATTATTTCAATGAGCTTCTTAGAATGGAAATATTGGGGCCAGACGCGGTGGCTCATGCCTGTAATCCCAGCACTTTGGGAGGCCAAGGCAGGCAGATCATGAGGTCAGGAGTTTGAGACCGGCCTGGCCAACATGGTGAAACCCTGTCTCTACTCAAAATACAAAAAAAATTAGCCAGGTGTGATGGCGCAAGCCTGTAATCCCAGCTACTCGGAAGGCTGAGGCAGGAGAATCGCTTGACCCAGGAGGCTGAGGTTGCAGTGAGCCGAGATCACGCCACTGCACTCCAGCCTGGGACAGAGCAAGACTCTGTCTCAGGAAAAAAAAAAAAAAAAAGAAAAAAGAAAAAGAAGAATGGAAATGTTGGGTCCTAGTCTTAGGTTTCATTGTTTCAGTAAAAACCTGCCAGAATGAATGTTAACTCCTTTTGTTACATACTTATGGTGGTACTTGTATGGAGGCCTTTTTTGTGGTTCTTGTTAGAGCGTTAACTGTATCTGAGCTTTTCAAAGTCATTGCAGTGGATCAGCCCTCTCCAGGGTCTTCTAGAAGCCTCTGCTTTCCACCCTGGCAGTTAGGCAGTTGACTCACACTTCCCTGTGTTCAGAAATGATTCATGTTCTGCCTTGCTGTTCCTCCAAGTTCCTTACTTCACTCCCTTCTGAGATCTCTGTCTTAATGGTCTGGAATACAGTTGAAGTCATTATTTTATGATGGGGAGATTTCTGCTAATTTTACCCCTAACAATAAATCAATGAGTCAATAATTCTTTTTCTCCCTCCTGCCTTCCTTCCTCTCCTTCTGTTTTGATTTCTTAATCATTGGAATAATTGTTTTCTGGATTTTCTCTCTAAAGAAAAGCTTTGTCTGTTGGGAAAGGTGATGATGATATAATTTATAATAATAAGCATAAATGATAATACTTTCTTTTTCTTTTCTTTTCCTTTTTTTTTTGACATGGAGTCTTGCTCTGTTGCCAAGGCTGGAGTGCAGTGGCGTGACTCAGCTCACTGCAACCTCCACCCTCCCCCCAGGTTCAAGCAATTCTCTTACCTCAGCCTCCCAAGTAGCTGGGATTATAGGCGCACACCACCACACCCAGTTAATTTTTGTATTTTTAGTAGAGATGGGGTTTCACCATGTTGGCCAGGCTGGTCTTGAACTCTTGACCTCAGGTAATTCGTCTGCCACTGCCTCCCAAAGGGCTGGGATTACAGGCATGAGCCACCATACCCAGCCTAATACCTTCTTTTTCACTGAGCACTTACTAGGTACCAGAAACTGTGCTTAGGCCTTTATTTATACAACTTTATTTAAGCGTCACAGCAACGCTTTGAAGAGGAGTCCATTATGAGCCTCATTTTAAAAATGAGGAAACTTTCCACGTGTGGTGGCTGATGCCTGTAACCCCAGCACTTTGGGAGGCCCAGGCAGGCAGATCTCTTGAGGTTAGGAGTTTGAGACCAACCTGGCCAACATGGCAAAACCTTGTCTCTACTAAAAATACAAAAATTAGCAGGCATGGTGGCGGGCGCCTCTAATCCTAGCTGCTTGGGAGACTGAGGCAGGAGAATGGCGTGAACCTGGGAGGCGGAGGTTGCAGTGAGCCAAGATCACACCATTGCACTCCAGCCTGGGTGAGAGAGTGAGAGTCTCAAAAAAAAAAAAAAAAAAAGGACAAATAATTTTCCCAGCTGAGTGTAGTGGCTCATGCCTGTAATCCCAACACTTTGGGAGGCCAAGGCAGGCGGATCATGACGTCAGGAGATCGAGACCATCCTGGCCAGCATGGTAAAACCCTGTCTCTACTAAAATACCAAAAAAAAAAAAAAAAAAAAAAAAAAAAATTAGCTGGGCGTGGTAGTGCGTGTCTGTAGTCTCAGCTACTCAGGAGGCTGAGGCTGAGGAATCGCTTGAACCCAGGAGGTGGAGGTTGCAGTGAGTCGAGATCTCACCACTGCATTGTAGCCTGGCAACAGAACAAGACTCTGTCTCCAAAAAAAAAAAAAAAAAAAGGCATTTTCCCAACTGCATCATTGTTAGTTCAACACTGTTTTTTCCTGAACAGGGGGCAATTATGGGACAAATAGTTGGCATGTCATGAGGGTAAGTTTGTCTGTCTTTTTTTTTTTTTTTTTTTTTGGGTGTTTCCCCTTTTTTGCCCCGGCTGGGGGGCGGGGGGGCAATCAATCTCGGCTCTCTGCAATCTCCACCTCCTGGGTTCAAGTGATTCTCCTGCCTCAGCCTCCTGAGAAGCTTGGATTACAGACGCGCACCATCATGCCCGACTCATTTTTGTATGTTTAGTAGAGATGGGTTTACACTATGTTGGCCAGGCTGGTTTTGAACTCCTGGCCTCAAGTGATCCACCTGCCTTGGCCTCCCAAAGTGCTGGGATTACAGGCATAAGCCACTGTGCCTGGCCCGGAGATGAAGTTTTTAAAGCAGTATTTTGAATTGTTTTGTAAACATTCTTTCCTCTTTAGATAGTAGACTCAAAGTAGGAACCCGTTTTAGGAATGTAGGTAATCTCAAGGCTCGTATCCTTAAAAATAGGCCTTATTGGCCGGGCGCGGTGGCTCAAGCCTGTAATCCCAGCACTTTGGGAGGCCGAGACGGGCGGATCACGAGGTCAGGAGATCGAGACCATCCTGGCTAACACAGTGAAACCCCGTCTCTACTAAAAAATACAAAAAACTAGCCGGGCGAGGTGGCGGGCGCCTGTAGTCCCAGCTACTCGGGAGGCTGAGGCAGGAGAATGGCGTAAACCCGGGAGGCGGAGCTTGCAGTGAGCTGAGATCCGGTCACTGCACTCCAGCCTGGGCGACAGAGCGAGACTCCGTCTCAAAAAAAAAAAAAAAAAAATAGGCCTTATTGTAAACTGAGCCATGACAACCCGCACCCCCAGATAAATAAATGATTCATCTCCATCAGCTGTAATTTGAGTGTCTTCCATTATCATCCTTGTAACCCAGGACCTATAAAGTTAATCTGCCTCATATGTTTAACAACTGAACTTTATTATTCAGCTATGAAAAAAAACATTGAATTTACAATAGAACCTCCCCACACCAGGCTTGTAGCATCACGACACGGGCATCCTGTTCTTCCTTTCTGGAAATAACTGTTTATGAATTGGGTTAGGTGTGTTCTGTCCTGGATCACACAGGCTGAAAGTGAAGCAAGCTGTGCATATTAAAGAGTGCTTTTTTGTTCCTGAACATTGTTCCTGAGATGAAATGAGAGGGTGGGCCGGGGCAGGGCTATTTGGTCACCTCGTTACTCAACATCAGGAACATCCCGTGTCGAAAGAGATGGCTGTTTGAAGAGGCAGGCATGGAGAGGCAGCTTGGATGGAAATTTCCAGATATATGCTGTGGTCCTGTGGTCCTGCTAAGAGCATAATGACCAGTACTGTCCAACTCTCTTGAGGCCAGAAAAAGAGGAAATGAGGTTGGGTGCAGTGGCTTCTGCCTGTAATCCCAGTGCTTTGGGAGGCCAAGGTGGGAGGATCACTTGTGGCCAGGAGTTCAAGACCAGCCTGGGCAACAAAGTGAGACCCCATCTCTACAAAAAATTAAAAACAAAAAATTAGCTGGGCGTGGTGACATGTGTCTGTAGTCTCAGCTACTCCAGAGGCTGAGGCTGGAGGATCACTTGAGCCTGGGAGGTCAAAACTGCAGTGAGGCCGGGCGTGGTGGCTCACGCCTGTAATCCCAGCACTTTGGGAGGCCGAGGTGGGCAGATCATGAGGTCAGGAGATCGAGACCATCCTGGCTAACACGGTGAAACCCCATTTCTACTAAAAATACAAAAAATTAGCCGGGCGTGGTGGCGGGCACCTGTAGTCCCAACTACTCAGGAGTCTGAGGCAGGAGAATGATGTGAACCCAGGAGGCAGAGCTTGCAGTGAGCCAAGATCGCGCCGCTGCACTCCAGCCTGGGTGACAGAGCGAGACTCCGTCTCAAAAAGAAAAAGAAAAAAGCTGCAGTGAGCTGTGATTGTGCCACTATACTGCAGTCTGGGTGACACAATGAGACCCCATCTCAAAAAAAAAAAAAAAAAAAAGAAATTAGTGTGATACTGCTGTGTAGCATATGGTCACTGCTGGCTTATAGGGAATTCTGCTTTCTGGGCAATGTCACCCATCTGAACTGTGGCAGAGACCCAGGCAGGAGGCCCCAGATAGCCCTTGTCTAGTCAGAGTTGTCCCAAAGGCCATGCATGAAACCCCTCCTTGGTGCCTGCCTCCTCTTTGCAGGAGATTCTGATTCTGTTGGCTATTTGGTTTTTAAGTATCTAAAAGACTTTGGCTGGGCACGGTGGCTCATGCCTGTAATCCCAACACTTTGGGAAGCCGAGGTGGGTGGATCGTTTGAGCTCAGGAATTTGAGACCACCCTGGGCAACATGGTAAAATCCTGTCTCTACTAAAATACAAAAATTTAGCCTGACATGGTGGTGTGCGCCTGTAGTCCCAGCTACTTGGGAGGCTGAGGCAGGAGAATTGCTTGAGCTTGGGAGGCGGAGGTTGCAGTGAGCTGAGATTGCTCCACTGCACTCTAGCTTGGGCTACAGAGTGAGACTCTGTCTCAAAAAAAATAAATAAATAAATAATTGAAGCACTGCAGGAAGAAGTAGCTGTCAACCACCAACAGGAGTTTAAAAAAAATACACAAAGTTGGCCAGGTACACTAGCTCATGCCTGTAATCCTAGCACTTTGGGAGGCCGAGACTGGAGGATTGCTTGAGCCCAGGAGTTCAAGACCAGCCTGGGCAATGGTGTAGTGAGTCCCAGTCTCTACAAAAAGTAAAAAAAAAAAAAAAATAATAATTAGCCCAGCATGGTGGTGCACACCTGTAGTCCCAACTACTCTGGAGGCTGAGGTGGGAGGATTGCTTGAGCCCAGGAGTTCCAGGCTACAATGAGCCATGATTGTGCCACTGCATTCCAGCCTGGGCAACACAGTGATACCCTGTCTCAAAAAAAAAAAAAAAAAGATATACAAAGCTGTCCAGTTGTCCTAAAAGCCTGAAGGCACACCATCTAGAGTCATTTAGTGATGGTTTGAGGGGACCAGTGACATTTCTGGGCCACATCTTTATCATAACTCGTATTTTTGATGATGGCCCTGTTTAGAAAGCTACAAATGGCTTCCACTATGAAAGCAGTGACATTTGTGTTACGTTTTGATGAGCTCCATCCAGGATGGCTGAGCTACAATACTAATGGTGTATTTGTATTTGAGAGCCAGGCACAGGGGTGCACAGCTGTAGTCCCAGGTACTCAGGAAGCTGAGGCAGGAAGATCACTTGAGCCCAGGAGTTCTTGGCTGTAGTGTGCTACACTGATTGGGTGTCTGCACTAAGTTTGGCATCAATATGGTGACCTCCTGGCAAAGGGGACCACCAGGTTGCTTAAAGAGGTGTGAACTGGCCCAGGTTGGAAACAGCAGGTCAAAATTCCCATGCTGATCAATAGAGGGATTGCACCTGTGAATAGCCACCGCATTCCAGCCTGGGCAATATAGCAAGACTCTTAAAAAAAATGGTAGATGGAAAATATTTCACTGTTTTTATTTGTTTTATTATTGAGATTAAGCGTCTTTTCATTTCTATTGTGAATTGCCCACTGTTCTATAGGGCTGTTGTTTTTTTCTTACTGATTTGTAAGAGCTCTTTACATATTAGGGATATTAGCCTTTTTTCTGTTACGCTTGTTACACAGACTCTTTACTGTCTGCCCCCAAGTTTTTGACTTTAGTTGGTGGTGGAATTTCTCCTCTCCCCCATATAGGAGGTTTCTGTTTTTTATAATTAGGTTTATTGGTTTCTTTCCTTGTGCCTTGTGAGTTGAGTAGCGTGCATTGGAAAAAGCCTTCTCCATTAAACAGAAGGGGCCATTTGCCAGCTGTTCCAGATAACCAAGGCTTTACTGTATTTGGAATCTGCTCATTCTAGTTGGGTCTGTGAAAGAAGATGGTGGGACCATATCTGATTTTTCTTTTTTTAAAGACAGCTTCAGGCCAGGCATGGCAGCTCACGCCTGTAATCCCAGCACTTTGAGGGGGCCAAGGCAGACAGATCGCTTGAGCCCAGGAGTTTGAGACTGGCTTGGGCAAAATAGTAAGACCCCGTCTCTATTTGTTTTTTTCAGACAGTCTCACGCGTGATCTCAACTCACTGCAACCTCCACCTCCCAGGTGCAAGTGATTCTCTTGCCTCAGCCTCCCAAGTAGCTGGGATTACAGATTTGCCACCACTATGCCCAGCTAATTTTTATATTTTTAGTACAGATGGGGTTTCACCATGTTGGTCAGGCTGGTCTTGAACTCCGAACCTCAGGTGATCTGCCTGCCTCGGCCTCCCAAAGTGTTGGGATTACAGACGTAAGCCACCATGCTCGGCCTGACGCTGTCTCTATTAAAAAAAAAATAATAATAAGAAGAAGTAAAAAATGTTTAAAAAGACAGCTTCCTTTCTCCCTGGAGGTCATGAACTAGAAAACCCTCCAAGTCCCCTCCCTCCCTCCAGGTAGACAGGTTCTGGGTGGCATTTCAAAGAGCCTGTTTGCTGACAACAATTAAAAAAAAACAAGTTTGGGGTAACTGCAAAACTGGTCAAACAAGAAGGGTAATTTGGGGTTAGGGCTGCATTCTGTAGGAAACGGAAGGCTCGAGAGCCTGGTAGAAACATGTCATGCTGTATTCAGAGCAGGCGCAGGCTTGAATTTAAACTATTAGAGGCTGGGTGCGGTGGCGCACGCCTGTAATCCCAGCTTCTAGGGAGCTGAGGCAGGAGAATCACTTGAACCCGGGAGGCGGAGGTTGCAATGAGCCTAGATTGCGCCACTGCACTCTAGCCTGGGCGACGGAGTGAGACTCTGTCTCAAAATAAATAAATAAGTAAAATAAACTATTAAAAAAGCGACCACATGCTTGGGAATTAAAATCGTCTTCTGGTTTCCTATTTTCTCTGAGTTCACAGGACTTCAAAGAAACATTCTTTGAGTTCGAAGAATGGTAACATTCTAGACAGAAAGGTTAAGTGTATAGTGGAAGCAGCTTTGGCTCTGGAATTGTGTCTTGGCACTCCCTGGAGTGTAACCTGGGCAAGTCATTTGGCTTTTCTGTGACTTGATGTCGTTGGACTGCACCAAAGGCAAACAGAAGCCTAGAGCCTTGAGTAGGAGATGTTGAAACAGGCTTCAGCCCAACTATATACAGAGCACTTCCTGTTTGCACAGCACCTCTGGGCTGTAGAAACCGAAGGGCCAGAACCTGGAGTGGTTAAGTCACTTGGCCAAACTCACACCAGAGCTGAGATTCAAACCTAGGACTGTGGATGCCACTGCTTCAATGCCACTGCCCAGGTTGATGCCCCTGCTAATCGCAGGCAGCCCACCTCCAGATACTTCCAGACCCGCTTCAGCGTGCATGTTTACATAATACAGAGATGCATGCAGAGCTCCCTTTCCTGCCAGTGACTCCCTGTGGGTAGAGCGTGGAAGTGGAGTCTGGGGTGGCGTTCCCAGCCCCTGCCTTGCCTCCCCTCTCTTCTGCTAGGCTCCCAGCCCCAGAAGTGCATTTGGGGCATCACATTCCTCCCTTACTGTTGAGCAGGAGCTCTGGCCCTGTGCGGTGGCCCCACACACAATAACAGCTGCTGTTGGGGCCCAGCTCCTGCTGACCATGGCGGCCTCGTGACCCTTGTAGCACATGGTCAGGAGAACACAAAACAAAAAGCCTTTCTCCCTGCCACCAGGGCAGGGCCCCTCAGAACTGCAAAAGGATGCTGCATAACATTTTTCTGCGTCTCTGAAATGCATGTTGAATGACCTGAGTCATTGAGAAAAGCTAATAAGCCACCCATGGTCGATGGTGATCTGTCATCAAGCCCTGCCATCATCTCTTCTTCACTGGAAGGCTTTGGTTGAAAACCAGCCAATGGCAGTAAAAACAATCATGGTCAGTGCTTTGAGCCCTCACTTTGCACGTGTGACACCTCTTTCTCACAGCAGCCCTGCAGAGGAACATCTTAGAAGGATTTCCATTTTATAAGCAGGGGAACTGAGGCCCAAGTCCCTTCACATATCCTCTGCCATCTGGGTTGGATAGGTACTTAAAACCAGTGTGTTGGGTCAGTCTGAACCATAGGAGGGTGCAGAGATGGAGAGCCTGGCAGGGAAATACACTGACAGATTCTACATTTCCCACAGTCCATTCATTCACTCATTCATTCCACAGATGTCATACAAGTACCGACTGGGGTCAGGCACCTGCTGGGTGCTGGGAGCGTAGCAGGGAACCTGGTCCCTGCCCTCTTCAGAGCTCAAGTCTGGTGGCAAGACTGTTGGTTTAAAAAACAAAGGTGTAACACACGTGACTATCATCACTGTAACGGTGAAACAGACTTGGAAAAAAAAAGTAGAAAAACAAATAGGGGCCGGGCGCGGTGGCTCAAGCCTGTAATCCCAGCACTTTGGGAGGCCGAGACGGGCGGATCACGAGGTCAGGAGATCGAGACCATCCTGGCTAACACGGTGAAACCCTGTCTCTACTAAACACATACAAAAAAAAAAACTAGCCGGGCGAGGTGGTGGGCGCCTGTAGTCCCAGCTACTCGGGAGGCTGAGGCAGGAGAATGGCGGGAACCCGGGAGGCGGAGCTTGCAGTGAGCTGAGACCCGGCCACAGCACTCCAGCCTGGGTGACAGAGCAAGACTCCGTCTCAAAAAAAAAA